>NW_020524091.1:0-58256 GCF_003368295.1 Carassius auratus | reverse complement strand
GCAGACTGCAGCTCAGCATGGTTCTCGCTTCTCTTGCTGTCACTCGGGGAAAATTGTTCAGCAGAGCCCATTTCTGAAATCATCGGTGTGTTTTTTGCGGCTGATTGTTTGCTATTCAACAAACATTTGAATGTTGCTCTAAAATGCCACTTTGTGTGCGATGAGATTTTAACCCCTTCAGTCTCATCAGATGAAACAGCCTGTTATCAGACACTTCAGGTGTACAGCAGCCGTGTGGAAATGGCAGTCATCACCACATCACACTTCTTAATTAAACACAAATAATAGGGGTTAATCGCTGTTCACGTGTAAAGCAGTCTCATACATTTCAGTAAGCCTTGTGCACGAATGCATTTTGTCTTTAATTTGTTTGTCTGTTTTGTGGGTCAGCATTTACTGTATGAATATTCATCAAAGTTTAAATGCGTTTGTGAAAAGACCATACAATCATGGACCTCAAAGCCATGAAATATGTAAATGTGACAGTGATTTCTATAAAAGCTGTAAAAAGTTGTAAAGACTCTAACATTACTAATAAGATCTTATTATTTACTATTTTATTTAAATGTTATTGTATTGTATTATGTTTTATTTTATTTTTGTTTACATTTTTTTATTCTTTTTTTTGTTTATTGTTTTTCATATTTTAATTTGTATTGTAAAATATATCTAATTTAATATTTTTTGTTTAATTGTTTTTTTTATTTTATTATTTTTTATTATTTCATTGTTTTGTGCTTTTTATATTTTATATGTTTTGTGACATTTAATATTTAAATAATCCTTTATTATATTAAATATTATTATTATAATTTTTTTTGGTATCATACCGTTTTTATATTTTTTTTAAAGACCGCCTTTAAATCCAAATGCTATTTTCTTGACAGTTTCTTGAACAGTGTGACTATAGTAAAACTATGGTTAATTGGGATAAACCAGTCATGTTTGTTTTTTGTTTGTCTTTATGGACTCTTGTGTGACATCACTGTTTGTGTCCAATCAGAAAATCCTGGCGGAGCATGTGGAGCCCAGTGTGGGCCAGCAGAGTCAGCGTGAACTTCTGTCTCCAGACACCAGTAGAATGGTAACCCAGCTGGAGAGCCGGATAAAGGAGTTAAAGAGCTGGCTGAGAGACACTGAGCTCTTCATCTTCAATCTGAATCTCAGACCAGACGCACAACAATGTGAGAGCGGGACTCAAGACGCTGATGACCCACAACACGACCCGCAGGCCACCAAACAGCTGCAGCACTTCAGGGTGGGTATGAAGAGTTGTGTCTCTATCTAGAGCTTTCTATCTAGAGTTTGACATCTTAGCAAATACTATGGACTGCTGGCCTGTTTTACTACAGGTTAGGACTCATATTGGTCAACCACAAATGATCAGCATCTAGCATAACACCTGTAAGCCTGCAGCTGTTCATTAACCATCATAAACTGTTGTAACACTTTTAGACTTTGCAGTGTAATACATGCTTAAACTAGAGTACATGACCGCATCATGTCAGGTAGTGTTTAGGATGTACACAGAAATGAAACTGCTTAGTCAAACTGCAGAGCGGTCTCTAAAAAAAAACCTGCTTCATTTGAGCCGTGCTCCTTTAATAAATGCAGGGCAAAAAAGCACACATCAAATCCCCTGACTGAAAATCTATATGAAATAATTATATGAGTTAAAATCCCGAGAAACAGCTTGGAGTATTAATCAAGACGTGTCAAAACACAGGTAGCGAGGCTGATTACATCCACCTGCTGAGTGACAAACATAAGTGAGGGAAAGCTTTGAATATACACAGGGTAAATGATCAGGAGGGGAAATAAGGCTGGCTTTCTCTTTTGATCAAATGACACGCAGCCCAAAAGGCTCCCATTGATTTCTCAGGGACAGTCTGGAGAAAATAATAATATGATGATTGTAAATATTTGTAAGTATGATTAAATGGACTGTCATTGCACTAAAAAGGAAGAATAATTATTATTATTATAAACCAGTAGCATGTGTGTGACAGCGAGTTTTTTTTGGTTTCTGTCTCATGTCCATGTCCGGCTCGAGCTGCTGGAATGTGTGTCTGTTCAGTGTAGATCCCTTTTGCCAATAAAAGCCTAAAATATGTGTAAAAGGAGAGATAGTGAGACACATCGTTATGAGAAACAGGTATGGTCACCTTTAAAATGTCATCATAAAAATGTCCATCTTGCACTGAATAAAAAGCATTAAGTTCTTTACTTGCTAGGGGGTAGTGGAGACGTTTAAAATTAGACTCTATTGTATCTTAACCTTCTCTGGTCAGACGGTTCATAGTGGTTGGCTGCCAATTTCACTTCTTTCATTAATAACTGTCTTCCCTTTAATAGTGTGCCTTCATGATATTAAAACCCCAGGGTTGGATATTTCCTGTCAGGGAGAAGAGAGATGATGGGAACCGTATGCCAGCTTCAGTCATTAGTTAACAATTGTTTTACATACAGAAAACTGTTGTATCCCGAGCTGGAAATCTGCAGATTTGTTATCTATAAATAGAAGCTCTGTTTCAAAAGCTAGTGAGCTTCATACCTAGATGGCGTTTAAGGCCGGAACGTTATGCATGCTTATATCTGATTTATTGTACATAAGGTGGGCTTTTAACTACTGTTCAAAAAAGAAGAAATCAGTACTTCTATTCAGCAAAAATGCATTACATTTATCAAAAGTGGCAGTAAAGATATTTATAATTTTACTAAAGATCTCTATTTCAAGCATATTACAATGAAGGATCATGTGACACTGAATACTGGAGTAATGATGCTGAAAATTCAGCTTTGAATCACAGAAATTAAATTACATAGAAATATGTTTTAATAGACTGTTTTAACAGTTATTTTAAATTATAATAATATTGAACAATATTTAGGTATTTATTATAAACAATTATCTCACTTGCTTCCACAAATTTGAACGAATTTTCCTAAAGAACTATTCTTATCCATCCTTTCACTGCGAATAGTTCCTTAGGGAAATTCATTCAATATGGTGAGTGCAGGTGAGAGAAATATGTATAATAAATATACTAATTTAAATATCTAAAAGTAATGAAAATTGATTCAATTAAAATGTTGTTAAAAATGGATTGTGCCATAGTTATTGTATACTCGACGTAGAAAAGTCACCTGTTTTAGAGATCGCTGTGTCATTTCAAGCAGCACTGGGAGCCTTTTCAAAAAACACCTCCAATTCCAAACCACGTTCCTATTAAAGGAATTTCATTGGAGAATTAGACTAAATGGAATATCTGCAGCATCGTTTGAGTCCATCTCCACATCTATCGCCGGCACCTTTTGATCAGCTCGTCGCAGCGTGGGGCCCCGGGGCCTCATCCTCCGGGCCCCGTCCAGCTGATTGAATGTGACGGCGCAGATATAATATCAATACTTTCTCCATGATTTGAAATAAGGAACTCCTGTTCTTTGGCAAGTGCTAACCGCATTAAGTCAGTTTTGGGACGGGTGTGCGAGAACGGCAAATGCAGAGTTAGCGTCTCATCAGCGAGTAATGGGGAGCAGACAGGTGACAGGCCTGTTCATTACACACAATCGACTGGCCGCACACACACACACTTGCATGCATAGAGTCGTATTTTTCATTATACGTCCATGCCGCTTGCTTTCATTTACAGGCGCTAATGAGAAAATGTCCCCATTGATGGCAGCGTTATCACTTTGCTGCCATTTGTTTGCTTTAGCGCGGTAAAGATGACGTCTGCCGTTCGTAACACATTAGTCTCATTTTGAAACACTGTCAGTTTTCTATCTTAAAGGAGGAAAATAATTAAAAATAAGCATTCTTTAACAACAAGCTTTGTGGAAGGTCACTGACAGCAAGACTCAAACCAGTGCATTTCAGACTTGGTTAATTTAGACATATTTCAAATAACGAACACGTCAAGTAGAATGCAAAACAGGATCCTTCATCGTGAACTTTTTTCCCTGTATTATATGACTAGCGTCAGCCTGCTGACATCGAATTTCAGTTGGTTAGGTTTGCTTTTATTGTCTATCTGCTCACTGCGGTACAATTTCTCTCTATTAGCGTGTCGCGGGAACGAGGCATCGACTGACAGCCGTTG
The DNA here is from genome assembly GCF_003368295.1 of Carassius auratus. Taxonomy (NCBI): domain Eukaryota; kingdom Metazoa; phylum Chordata; class Actinopteri; order Cypriniformes; family Cyprinidae; genus Carassius; species Carassius auratus. The sequence goes on along the minus strand of NW_020524091.1, from coordinate 54,153 downwards.
ATGAAACTCGAGCCAGTCGAGCCGAGGGGACGTATCTGGGAACAAATGGCCAACATGAATTCGTTATACTCATTTGCGATAACAAGTGCTTGTGGTTTTAATTGACTTAATCAACAAATAGAATTAATCAGAGATTTCTAATGAATGGTAATTGATTGAATATCCACTGGGTCACTGTCAGAGATTTGGGGCTCCGCTCCTCAATCTGGCCGAGATTAATTGAAAATGTTAAAATTGCAGTGGCTGTAAAGAGCGAGATGAAGTGTGCGCTCGTTTTCCCATCGGAGAACGGGAAACAAATACCCCCAAAAACAAAAGAGCAGAGTCTGTCGTCTGGCTTTTTTCAATCCTCCCGAAAGCGCGTCAGCACTGGTGCATGCGTCATTTAAACTCTTCTCATGCTTAAGTCGCACCCCAAAAAAATGTCAGAATATCATAAGGCTTAGGTTTTAATGAAATTAGGTGGGAGGGAGAGATGGGGAATTGGAGTTTAAAGGCTTTAGGCTGCGTCTGGAAGGAGGCACGGTCTGTTCTCATTTTGTGCTGAATAAAGAGATAAGCAGTTTTTTGGAGGAACACTCTTGGGAGGTCTGTGTTATACACATGCATCTTCACGGCTCGGCTCTCCGCCTCAGGTGTGATTACAGGCTCTGATAGCAAGAGACCTGTAGATTAATACTGTACACCAGATGGATTTAGCCACGCGATAACAGCCAGGGGAGTGAGGCGCGAGAATAGTCTCACTGCCGTTCTGGAGATTGTGTTAGCACCTAAGAACGATTCCAGGCGGCTGATCCTCTGATAGCTTTATTAAAAAACACCTGATAGATGATGGGTCTGCAATCTTGTATGTTCTAACAGTGGATGGACAGCTGAAGAGTAGCTTTTTATGTTTTGTTTCACAAAATACTCCCCAGAGGCCATTTTTTTTATTGCCCAGTTCTGAAGCACAGTGTGAAGTTGTTTTGCGTAGACAGACCTGCACACTGACGGCAGAAGGTCTGGAATCCATGGCAGCTTTCTTTGGCCAAGGCCCGCCCCTGAGGTCTTTTGATGGACATGTTAAACAACCAATCACAATTCGTCTCATTTAGCATCACGTTTCAGGGCGTGGAAATGCCGCCACAATAACAGTGTGTAAAGCTCTCCGACGAATTAAGGAACACTCCAGTTTTTTTTTTTTTTTTAATAGGCTCATTTTCAACTTGTTTCTAGGCGAAACATTAAAGAACACGACACACACGTCTCCTGGAAATCCTGTATAATTCATCTGATGATGACTTCAAAACACCTGAAGTGTTTCCACTTTTGTGTGCCGTATGCATCAGACGTTCAGCCAACAGTCAGTGGGTGTGACGACTGAGGCTGAGACTAAATGTGAAGTGGACTTCCAAAAATTCAGTATTATTGTAGTTTGGAATTTTTAACATAGCTTTTTATTTCTTTGTTGATTTTTATTCTTTCGTTTTCACTCTGTCATAAGTTACCATCAGCCAGCTTTTATGCACATTTTGAAGTATCGCATCAGAATCGAGTGATGGAAATGCTGAATTTTGAATAAAAATGCCTTACTTCTCAAAAAAGTTTTTACACTCGCTTAAGGTGGTTTTTGACTTGTGCGAAAAAGTGTTACTGCGAATAATCGGAGATGGAAATGAATTTTGCGAATAAATTCCTCCGAGCACATCAATAAAGTAATGTTACTTTGCGCTATGGGACGGTAAATCCTGACTAACAGTCAGACAAATCTTGTTCCACAGCATCTGAAGTGTTGTTATATGGTCATTCAGAAATGCCAGAGCAAAGTCTGTCATCAAATTATTTATATTTAATTGTGCCCCAGAACTGTTAAAAGACAGCGTTCCCATACAGCAGCATCCACCTCCGAAAGCAATAACTGCATTCATTGTGTTCCGTCTGCTCATTCTGAGGTGCAAGTAAAAAAATTATTATATTCAGTAGCTTCTTCTGCTTTTCTTAGTGATGCATAATTCCAGTTTATCAGGAAGTGATGATTTTGTTCACCTTGACACGTTGGATGGAAAAGGTGCTTGTTCACAAATGTTTTGTACGATATTACAATTTTGCGCATAAGTTAAATTCACAACTTTGGATGGAAACCTGGCTATTGTTAGTTTCAGTTTATTTAGTTTTTATTAAATGTAATTTTTATTCTTTCTAAGCCACCAGAGTTCATGTGTTGATTTGTATCAAAATCTATTGTCTACAATTATTAATGATGTTAGTTAATTACATTCTGATTTATTTTGGCATGGAAATATATTTTCAATTAGTAATTATTTTTCCAAATTATTCAATATCCATTTTAGTTTTTGTTCATGGTAACAATGCTGATATGAAAAAGCAATTCTTCTGCAAGGTCTGTAGTTTATTGGTCTAATTGTTGGTTATTTGAAATTGCTTAAAGGGGGGGTGAAATGCTATTTCATGCATACTGAGTTTTTTACACTGTTAAAGAGTTGGATTCCCATGCTAAACATAGACAAAGTTTCAAAAATTAAGTTGTACGATTGAAGGAGTATTTTTGTTCCAAAAAAACCTCTTCCGGTTTGTCACAAGTTTCGGAAAGTTTTTTTCGAGTATGGCTCTGTGTGACGTTAAATGGAGCGGAATTTCCTTATATGAGTCCTGAGGCACGTCTGCCGGAAGAGCGCGCGCTCCCATATAGCAGACCAGAGAGAGGCTGAGCACAGACTCACTGATTAGAGCGAGAGCGTCACGAAATGTCACAAAAGGAGTGTGTTTTTGGTTGCCAGGGCAAGACAACCCTGCACAGATTACCAAAAGAGAAACAGCATTAAGGGACCAGTTGATGGAGTTTATTTTTACAGAGCATCAACGGAGTTGTACAAGTGTTTGTGTTTGTTCCCTGCATTTCGAAGATGCTTGTTTTACAAACAAGGTCCAGTTTGACGCCGGATTTGCGTATCGTTTATTTCTTAAGGATAATGCAGTCCCAACGAAAAAGGGTCCCGATCGTGTGTTGGAACCGCAGGCGGTGAGTAAAACTGCTTCAAATATCTCTGTGTTGTTAACTTAGCTATCGGCGCGTGAGCACATCAAGCAAACAACATGCGATGTTGTCATCAAACTGCACTTTCCACATGTACAGCTTAAAAAAAAAAAAAAAAAGAAGACAAAGTGGAACTTAGTCATTTTCCAAAACCGCTAAGCAAATATATACAGTTTCAGTACATACCACATAGAGACGTTGTTGCTGATGCTGCTCTTGGTAAATTTCAGCCTCTGGATCTGATTCTGGATCATAAATATACGCTGGATCTGACTGTTAGCCATGGTTTGTTTTGGATGTTTTTTTCCTCACGGTAATGTCACAGTTTCCACATGCTCTCAACGCAAAAGCCTACTGGCGCTCGTGATTCTTTAGCTCCGCCCACACGTCACGCCTCCAGCTGGTCGTGTTTTTCCGGGAAAAATCGGTACAGACTATCTTTCTCTTATGAATATAATAAAACTAAAGACTTTTTGGAGTTATGAAGGATGCAGTACTACTCTATAGGTACTCAAGATTAACAGGATATTGAGTGAAAACGAGCATTTCACCCCCCCTTTAAGTGCGTAAGTGTCTTGAGTTCAGGTCATTGATTTTTGAGAGAATTTGATGAGAAACTTTGCGTTTGTATGAAGATGTCTGCACCTGACTGAGATCTATTTGATCTCATTGTTGTCTAGGAGAAACAATTGAGACCCTTCTCATTCATTTGAATTTTCTTTCATAATATGCTGTACTGTCTTCCTCTCTTGGTGTTTTGATATTGGAATGAGGCACCAGGGCCCACTGCCTCCCACCCCCATTTAATTGTTTTTTTGTGCAAATATTGTAACCTGATACTAGAGGCTGAACGACATCTAAAAGTCTAACTTTGACTGAAATTAGCTATTTTGCCGTAAAATATTTGCATTTGTCTTTAAGAGTACCAGTACAGAGGCCACTACATTTCCCAGACACTGTACGTCATTAAAAAATAGTGCCCATTTGAGGGCCAGTTTTCCATCACCTCACACGTTTCTATATGTCAAAGTTTGAACTTTTGTGCATGATAACTCTATCAGCGTGTCCGCTCCTCTGCCTTCTCTCCAGCATGCTGCCATTGCATTTTACAGTCTCATTACCTGTTTAAAAAAAAAAGACACGGGAGAGGGAACTATGCTAAAACAGAGGAGCGAAGCACTCCAGGAAAAATAAAATCCAATTTAAATGTAATGGTGAAATGTAATGGTGTTTAATATTTATTGAAAAATGTACAGAAAATGTAAGGCAGTGCTTTTCGGGGCTGGCCGGATTTGCATAAATTGTTGTCTGAATGTTTTCGTCCCATAACGCACATGGAGTAGCACCGTCTCTTCGCAGAGCTGTCGTTGCATATTTAAAGGGGGTTTTGGTGCAGGTTACAGAGTGTCAGAATACATTCAGCACCTCCAAAATGTGTGTATGTGGTCTTTCTTTGGGACAGTCTATATGCTCTGGCGGTTTCATTAAACAAGTTTCATAGCTGGACACTGAAGCATGCGAGTGCAGCTTTGGCCTTTAAATATTTAATTCTGTCGTGTTTATGGGGAGAGGGGGATGTGATTTACACGCTTCTGACATGCTGAATTGTTGTGGAGACCTCAGCAAGCGCACGGGAGTCTCTTTCTCTCTCAATGTGATTCCATCTGTCTCTCTCTCTTCATTCACTATGTTCATTCATACCACGGAAACTCTGAGTGGCTCTGAGGTGCAGTGAGTTCACATGCATGGATCGCAATAAACCCTGTGTTGCAGTTGGGGCAAATTAATAGTTCATTAAAAGTCATTTTTATAGACTGTACTATATTTTTCATAGCTCAGCTTTTTTGTGTGGCAACAGGTGTCGTGTTTCTCACTATTTTCGTTACTTTGTATTGTATATTAGACCTTATAACAAGTCTTATTCTAGATCCCCCCTTCTCACACGCAGCCCCACGATTGGTCGATTATGTACAATACCTGCATGTTATTGGTCAAACTGCTCTGGATGTTTTAGACAATATTAAAATCCTGGCCGGGACATGTCCCGTATGAACGGCGCATATGGTCACCCTATATGTAACTGTTATAGAAGGTGTCTCTTTCCATTTTTAAAGTAACTCTGGAAAGTCTGATTCATTTTAGTGATTTATTTCTATTTGTTTGATTCTTTTTAATAAAAGTTAGTAAAATAACTAGAAGTCCCCGAGCAGCATTCTGCATTCTCTTTTTAAGTATTCAGTAATATTAAACTTACTTTTATCTAAGTTTTTCTCTTTTTTTCTTGTTTTACTTTTTTTATGTATTCATCTCTAGCACTGTTTTAGATTTATTATTTAGGTTTTTAAATACAGCATTTTATCAATGTTTATTTTGTGCATTCATGGATATCAGTGTGTTTTTAGTTTTATCATTAAGGTTTCTTTCATGAAGATTATTTTTGTATTAATTTCTATCAATTAGAGTATTTCTTAGTCTTACTTATTTTTTAAACAACATTTGATGAATGTTTTTTTTTTGTATTTATTTCTATCAGTAAGTTCTCTTAGTTTCATCTTATTTTTTTATTTTTTTTGTAATACAGCTATTAATCAATGTTTTTTTTTTTTTTTTCATTTCAGTCATTTAGGGAGTTTAGTTTCATGATTTGGGTTTGTTCTAACTTGACTTTAGTTTTAACCTCTTTAAATTATTAGTAGCTTGGCAATCTGCAGTTTCAAAGTTATGCTTTTAGAGATAAGTCAGAGTAAAACTTTCTTTCATAAAAAAAAATTACCCTGAACCCTGATGACAGGGATGTTGAACCCTTTTACTAACACCAGTCTATGAGTGCATGAGAGGCCTGACCTGCTCCTGTCTCTGCAGGCTCTGTGTATGGAGGTGCGGGGCAGACGGAAGGGCATCTCCTCCGTGCTGAGGCTCTGTCAGAGGCTGCTGGATGGGCCTGAACATCAGAGCTCAGAGGCAGAGCGCCAGTCGCTGCAGCTGCTGCAGGTCAACCTGGAGAGACGTTGGGAGGCCATCGTCATGCAGGTCCTTCAGTGGCAGACCAGACTGAAACGCTCGCTGGGCAGAGACCAGGTCACATATGCTTTACACTACAGTTACAAGTAAACAAGATAACATACTGTACGTTGTGAATATAAACAGGGTGGTGCATGCACAGGTAGTGCTGTCCACTCTATGGGCGGTTTAGTTGTGTTTGTGGTGGAGTGGCATACTAGCATACTGTTTACAGCACTCTATGTACTGTATTCTTTTTTTAAGTAGTTGTGTGCTCTGTTTGCATTATTTAGCACCTAATTCACTAAAGGAATTATGCAAATTGATGCAAACAAGCTCAAAAAATACTATTTGCATGATGCAATTTCCCATCTCGCAAATATACACAAACACCTCTTTTAATTAAACAAATTGTTTACCTCCTATTTTCCATAATGCTAAAATCTTTTACATTCTATGAGTGAATTGTGTAATTCAAATGTAACAGTGCTATATCAGCGCTGATAGTATAAAGGGGCATAACTGTTTAGTGAATTCACCCCAGTTTGTGAACAGTATGCAATGATTTCTAAATTGACTAAAAATGTCCCTTTTTTGTTGTTTTTTGTTTGCAAACTTACTGAAGGTAATGATTGAAAAGTAGTATGCTACGCTGTTGACACCTCGACCTTACAATGTTGGATGTTTAATGCAGCAAGTGTGCATCTATCAATTCCTTGATGCAGTTTTTTTTTCTTCAGTATTTTGTAAAAAAATGTCTTTATTTTTAACAACCAATTTAATTATGTCAGCAAGGAGATGCTGCTTCCTAATGTACCCATTATAATTGTAAAAATAAATGTTCTTATACATATTTTATTGAACCCATTGAATAGGAATTTCATAGATCACCTTATATGTTTCTCTGCTCAAAGAAAGCTGTCCAGGACAATTTGTAAAGCAGATCTACTCTAGTTCCAATAATAAAGTGCAGCACCGCTGTAACAGTGCAATAAGAATGATATATAAGGCAGGGAAAGTGGCCACATATTATTCTTGAATACACATAGTAAGAGGACAGTGGCTAGATGCGCTCCCCAGATACTCACTGCACTTTGAACTCAATCGATTACAGGCGCTGCCAGAAATAACTGACTGTTCTCAATGTATATTGAGTAACACGTAGCAATGAAATAACTTGATCCTGTGTCCCCATCCTGCACTGAAAGGGAGGAAGTAGTCTCTTAAACGACATAACATGTGCACATACTGTGTTCACTGCAATATAAAAAGACTTCCTATCCTGAAAACGGAACCCTTAACTAGTCTCTTATTGTATGTGTGGGACCGTTACAGTGCGTGTTAAATGGGGGAGCGGGCCAAGGGCTAGACTTTGCCTTTTGTCATGTAGATGTTGTGCATTCCTGCATGGTAGCAGCAGGGCTCTGGGGAGGCTGCATGATTCACGCAGAAAACCTGTTTGTGAGCGTCCACTCTCTTACACAGAGAAGACAAATTACTGGCCCCTTGCTCAGCATGACCTTGTGGGGCTGAAGTGCAATTTCACTTTTCAGCGGGTGCAGAAGAAAGGAAAAGAATAATAATAGGAAGAGTTTGTTTTTGTGAATACAGTACACTTTGTGAGATGATGAAATAGCTGACTGTTGAATGCTTCAGGAGGCCTTGCTCACAACAAGTCTGGTGTCTAAAAAAATAAAAAATAAAAAATCTTGTAGGATGATTTTCTTTTCTTTTCTTTCTTTCCTTTTTTTTTAAAATATCATGAATTCTGAAGGTCAATGAAAGACAATGTTTTTTAAGTTAACGTTAACCTGCTCTTAAGGTAGTGGTAAGCCAGTGAAAGAGTGAGTGTTACAAGGGGAAAAAAGGTTTTTAAAAGAGCTTTAATTGACACTGTCGAGTTATTACATGATTTCTCTTTAAAGTTGAATAGAGTAGCAGACACTGTGCCCGCTATTCAGTCAAAAATCTAAGGCCATGCTAGTAAGTCTTGTTTAACCTTCCACAAAATGGTAAAATGACTTTTTTTAATGGCATAGCTAAAGGTTATAATTAATCTATCTGCTGCAGTCGGGGTACAAATGTTAGCTGAGGCAGCTAACTAAAATTATTCTTATTTGATTAGACTGATTGATTGTTCTCACAGATGAGGGTTTTTATCATGCACCGATCCAAGCCAGTGCATTAGTATTTTCCTCATCAGCAGAAAGAGAATAAACAGAAATCGAATAAAAAGTCATTTTATGGGATATATGAAATACAAAGCAAGTGTTAGATTTGCCAGTTTATTAGAGTAATGAGATAAAGAGGATCATATAAATAAACCCTTCCTGCTTGAACAAGAAGCAAAGCAATTTGTGTAATTATGCCCTGTGCTGAATGCCCATATCTAAGCAAAAATGTATTTGTCATAGATTAACTTAATTGAAAGTACAACCAAGTATTTATATGCCTCTGAAGTATTTTCTTCTGTCCATTACAGGTCCCTGAAAATCTCATTGAGTCTTCTCTCATGGACCTCCATGGCCAGACGGAAGAATCTTGGGAGTGGGATGAGATGGACATGACCATCTGTGATCTGGAAACACAGGACTGTGAAGATGAGCAAAACCCTGGATCTAAGTCCAATCTTGATTCCCCAAAGGAGCATTTAAGTCTCACCGAGTCATGCACAAATGACACACGGTGCAAAGCAGCCTTGAGCTCGGCAGAATTAAATGGCTCTTCTTCTCCTGTTTATCAGGTGTACAGTCTGCCATATGTTGAACTCTACCAACAACCCCAGTATAATCACAAATCATCCTCAACCAAATCCCAGCCATCAGTGTTGAAGCGCCAAAGCATGGATTCCTCCTTCTCCTCAGCTGAATGCTTACCTGACATCCTGGGAGACCTGTTGAAGGGGAAGCAGGGGCTGCTATCGGATTCAGCCAGGAGATCAGAGAGCGAAAGTGGGATAGTGAGTGAAGGGGACATAGAGAACATAGGTAACTCTGAGGGCTGCCTGCTGTTCCAGAATGATGATCCGAAAGTTTGTGCTACTTTCACCCTTCCTACCAGAGAAGATTCACTTAATGGAGACAGAGTCTCTGATGAAGACATAGACAGAGTTTTGGAGCGTGCCAACAAGTGTGCAGAATACGGTGACAGTCTTACTATTGGGCAGAGAGACCAGCGATGGCATATCACGAGAAAGAAGAAAGAGGATAGTGGAGAAAGCAAGAGGAAACACCACAAGGAGCCAGCGAAGACTCATTCCAACAGCTTTGGGTTAAGCCAAGAGGCTAATGACAAATATCTCAACATGAGCGGAGACGAAGAGAGGGTGACTTCACAGCAAAAGCTTGAAAAGGCATTTGCACAGCTCTCCCAGGGGTCTTCCCTTGACTCTCTTTTCGCAGTAGGAGAGTTATTCCCATCGAGCAAAGAGGCACTGACTCGTAGCACATCCCTGGAAAGTTGGCTTACTCCATGTAAGAGCGCAGAAGATGTGGGGAGTAAGGAAAGTCTGAGGGACATTGAATCGACTGTGGAGTCCACGGGGGAACTCAGCAGAAGAACTCTGGAACTTCTAAAACGCCTTGAGGACATCCAAAGCCCTCTTGCAATGAAGATGACACGTAGCGTCTCTGACGTAACGCTCCAAAGCAGCTCGCTGTGGCGTGAGTCACGCTCTGCTGGAGCTCCCTCCTCCATTAACGAGAGCTCGGCAGCCTCGCTGACAGAATTGAGCAGCACTGAGGACTCGTCTGTGGCATCCGAGGACCTGGCTGTGCAAATGAACCGTTGCGTGGCTGCGGAGTCCAACGCATCCTTCCGTAAACAAACCGACGAGACCGACGCAAGAATCAGTATGGTCGTCAACGTTTCCTGCACATCAGCCTGTACTGACGATGAGGATGACAGTGATCTTCTCTCCAGCTCCACTCTGACGCTTACCGAAGAAGAGCTCTGTATTAAAGACGACGACTCTAGTGTAACCTCAGAGGAGGAGTATATTGAAGGTTCCCTTGCTCTTGGGCTGGATGATATAAAGGGTGAATTGCAAAGCTGGATGAAGCCTAGATCTCAGAATAAAGAGAAAAATGAGGCAGATCTAGTGGATGAACTGCAGTGTGGCACCATGTCTAAAGACATCCTGTCACCCGTTAAGACCGCCAACGATCGTAACTTTCTCAGCCGGTCTGCGCTGAAACTCTTAGAAACCAACACTAATGCTAAAAACGAGAACCTCAAGCAATGGGAGGTGGATGGCAACCGAAAGGACGCTACCAGGAGCTATATCACCCGCTTTGTGGATGACATGGAGAACGGCAATGTCGAAAGGACTCACATCGAAGGGAAAGATGAAGACGACGAACTGCTGAGGGAAGAGGGAGGTCTGCTAACCAAGAAAGGGGAATCATTTAAAAACTGTTATGTGACGGATGGCATCAAAAGTGATATGGTGGCTGCCACCTCACCATCGTCATGTGAACAGTTGAGCTTGAGTTCCCTGGAAGGGCAGCTGAAAGGCGAGCTGCCATGTCACAATTCCCACCTTCCCTCCCCATCTATAACTCCGATAGAAGAGTGTTCAGTCTTAGCTGCACACGCTCACAGCAGACAGAAGCAGCTCGCCACCTTTTTGAGTGACGTCCACGAGAACCATCAAGAAAGCTCTTCAGAGAGCTGCAACCACCCTGCTTTCATCTCTGTAGAGCCCAAGAGTGACAGTGTCCATGACTTTGTGATGGAGATCATTGACATGACATCTGTGGCCCTGAAGACCAAAGAGGCACAAGCAGAGCAGCCTACGGAGGTTTGTAGCCCAACGTCTGTATCTCAGATCAGAGAGAAGGTCCTCGAGCACTCCCATCGGCTTATCCATTTGCGCAAGGGCGACTTCTACTCTTATCTGTCACTGTCTTCGCACGATAGCGACTGCGGAGAGGTCAGCACATATGCAGAGGACAAGAGCAGCACCCCGACACTTTCGAGTACGCCAGATCTCCATGACGAAGAGCCGCTCTTTGAAGCCTGCTCAGAGGAAGTGTACCTGGGCCCTCCTCTCTGTTACAGCATGTCCATTAGCAAACGGCCCACTAGACATGCCACCAAAGTAACAGAGCCGGCCAGTCTCCCAAGCCCAGCACCTTCATCGGGTTGTGATGAATACCTAAAAGCACATGGTATTTCTCAAGGAAGAGTAGCTGGTAGCCAGCCAGAATGCCATAATGAGGCGCCTTATCTTAATCCTTTACCACGTGAAACCCCGATAGATACTGTTGAATGTTTTGCAGATACTAAAATGCTTGAATCCAATATTTCCCCTGTAATGACTAAGATAAGAGTCTCTTGCTCCACTACAAATCCTTTAAAAGAGGATGGCAGCCTTTATATTAATCCTAAAATTAACTGTCCGCTGATAAGGAAGACTGATAGCGATGAAAGGGCTCTTGCTTCACAGTTGATGAAACAGAAGAATGTCGGGAAGGGGCACTGCTCTCTACAGGAAGCCAAGTCGACTCATAAACAGGTGTGTTTCAACATTACACTGTGCCCTATCTGCTTGTAATGAGAGCAGTGTGCGTTTCTGCTGAATTCATCTCATTGACTAAATATTTAAGAGGGGATTTTTATTCATTCTCTCACCCCTCCCCGCCGCTTTCCCCCTGAAGTGCTAATGGAAGAAGGATTTGCCGGCATAGATTTAAAATTTTAAGGTCTACAGAACAGAATAATCATAATCAGTCAGATTATATTATGATTCATAAGCAAGAATGCGGCGAGGATCATTACTTAATTTCATGACTGAATTAGCATGTATTTGTGTTCTTTTTAAGTCGTTTTCTATTTCATATGCAAACTTCTCCCTGCTTGCTTTCAACTCTGTCTGCAAATCCTACATTTGACCTTATATCAGGCAAATTACGTTTTTTCCCAGCTAATCATTGAGACTGAAAACACAGAATAAATTTTACTTAAGTCATCAATTGAATTTCAGTGTTTGTACACATATGGATATATTGATTTAATTAAAATAAATGGATGGCTTCATGTGAAACAGAAAGGGAACTATTATAACTAACCACCCTCCCCCAACTCAATCTAGTCATGATTCTTTCTGCTCTGTCTATCTTTTTTTCTGTCTGTCTTTTTTCTCTAAATTTTTCAGTTTCAATTCACTGTACTTTATTGGTGTGTATATATATATATATACATTTTAGAAGCATTTCCAGCATACATGAGTATAGTGCCAAATACATAATGTAACAACAGTGCAAATGTACGTATACAGGTGAAACTTTGTTTATGTAGGTGATAATTTTTCATGTTAAAATATGCAATAATTGAATATGCAAAGACAGCTATTTTTTAGAACATTTTAGGAAATTAAGAATTATTTTGTTTGACATTTCTATAAACACTTTTCCAGTGAAAGAAGTTTTTGTGAAACTTATCTGCAAACAATCATAATTTTTTCTATTTTGTTTACTAACTTTATTGGCGAAGAAATACAAACTGTAATAAAATTCTAAGAACATTTTAATAATTTAATTTAACTTAATTTATAGTATTAAATTTAATTAAATTAAATGTAAAAAGTAAAGGTAATGTAAACTAACAAATAAAAAAATAAAAATGAAGAATGTAACATTTCTCTTGTTGTCTCTCTTCCAGCTGGCAAGGTCAGAGAGCAGCGGTGGTGTTGCGGAGGGCTGCAGGGCTCAGATCAGCGGTCCACAGACACATAGCTCATCTGCAGGAAGGAGTAGATTCAGCAGCAGGCCTCAGGTCAAGGTAGGTGCTATAGGACTCGCTTCAACACACACAACCTCTCCCTCCTGGGAACTTCTACCGCACTGCTGAAAAACAGCCGTGGGGTCTTTTTGATGTCAATCGTTACATTGCAAACCACCCCATTTTCCAGTGCACTCCATAATGCACGTTAGCATGATTTATTAATTAATGCATTAAAATCAGTGTTTTGTGCTTTTCCATTGTTGGTTGTGAAATTCTGCTTGATAAAAACCCAATGGCTCACTTCTCGATGACGCAAATGCCTGGTCTAGACTGACAGTGTTATGGTTTAAATTATAGACCACTGTACTTTCTACATGATGACTCCTTTACCAGTAAATTGGTTTGAAAAGCATTCATTACATAACGTGGTCCGTACATCCAATGGGGTAAGCTTTGGAATTGTTTTCCCATTTTTCTCTGTCTCTGTCTCTCTCTCTTAACGTCTCTTTCTCGGTCGCTGCTGTGGCCTCATCATAACAGGGCTGGAATAATGAACCTGTGTCAGTCGGCAATCATTTCTCTTGATGAAATGCATATACAGCAGATGGATAACTCATACAGAGTTGCTTTCTTAATCTCTAATAAATTTCCTGACTGCAACAATAAGACACGTTGTAATCTGACAGAATTAACATGGCAAACACACAAACTTGAGCTAGTACTAGGCAAAATTTGTTTTTAGGAATTGGCTACATTTCAGTTAATGAGCACAAATTTAGAATAAAATGTGAGTTTTGGTGAGTAGCCACCACATACAAATATGATGAAATGATAACAGTTATATGATACAAAGGGAAGGTCATCTTGAAGACTGTTAGTAGTTGGTGAGTCGGACACATTTCAGCAAGCGCCCGAGGCTTCAGGGACACGGTGAACAGCAGAGAGAGCCAACTATCTGTCTCTACAGACACTATCATGTCAGCCCTGCGGTCATTGTGGGTTCAGCTCACACTGCACAGTCAAATGCACTGCAGTGTCACAAGACACAGAGAAGACCTGAGCCAAACTAACAAACATACTAATCAGAGGCAATGCTGTATTGCACACATAATATCTTGGTGCATTTAAATGGAATTGTCCACAGGATGTTGAATTGCAATAATATTATAATGATCATATACATTATATAATCATATATATGTGTGTGTGTGTGTGTGTGTGTGTGTGTAAAATAGTTTAATTTATTCATTCTTTTTCAAGAAATTCTTAATAGTTGAATAGAGGACAAATCAATACATAAAACAACAAGAAATTTTAAATCAGTACATAATTTATACAATTACATTTAAATTTATTATACATTGTTTATCAAATATTTATATTAAATATAAATATATTAATTAGAGCTGGGCAAGTTAACGTGTTATTATTGCATAAACGCATTAATTAACGGCGACATTTATTTTATCGTGCGTTAACGCATTTTTTTATTATTATAAAAGTCCGTTGCTCACGGGCTCTGAATAAACGTACAGACAAATCATGGGTCACAGGAGGGAATGCTCCTGATCAAATTATTTTGGGCGAAGCATCAACATTCACAAACCACTGTTATTTTAAACAGAAAAGACTGCAACAAGCTTGTAAGGCTTTGCAATAAGTTGTAAATAGGAAGTTTCTGATAGCATGTGAAGGCACCAGAGAAGGGCTCTCGCTCAAAACAGTAGAGAATCATTTTGTTAACTTTGTGGTTTATTATTTTGAGTCGTATAGGACACGGTAACACTCGACCCTCAATATATTTCTTTACAGATCTATCACTTTTGCTGCTCAGAAATATTCACGCAATCATGATGATATATGTCATTATATAGGTTAAATGTATCAGTGATTAATATTAATATGAGAGAGATAATTTTATTTATATATATTAATGCATTTAGCAGAAATTATAATTATATATATATATATATATTATTGTATATGCAAAGGAATATAAATTATGTGGTGGATTTAGGTTATTTTGCTGTTTACAAGAAATAATTGGAAATTATATTAAAAAAATGATGTGTGTGTGTACTGCAGTTTTAACTAACTATGTGAATGTGTGTGTTTTTCTTGAAGAGATTCTCTGGAAGTCTCGCCACACCTGTGTGTAAACGCTGACTGATCTAGTGGAGGCTCTCTGTGGTCTGACGCACCACCTCTGGGTGGTGATGTGGGGGTCTGGAACGGACAACTAAGTGGATATTAATGCATGGGCCATTAGTCTGGCACTTTAGAGATCGAAGTCCTTCATCCTCTGCTCCCGTATCCTCTTCCTCCTGGCTGCTTTACTATTTACCTGTGACCTTTGCCCTCCTGGTGACCTCCACTTCAAGCTCCACACTTGAGCTACCTCACCAGTCTTCCACCATCCTGACCCCATCTGACACTGAAAGTACACCACTAAAGTACACATAAGCCTCTTCTGTAATAGACCTGATTAGCCAGCTAGCAACATGTAAGCAGGTTCAGTTGTTTCATGCCTAAACATTGAGGCATGTTATTTGAGGGCAGTAATGTGGTCCTAATCAGCCTCCAATGAGACGTGACGTTGTGGTCTCCACACTGTGAGATCACTCAGGTGGAGGTTATCAAACAGGCATCACGTTCCTCTCTAGCTGACTGACGTAGCGCCACAGTTTCTATGCAACATGCCGGTTGTGTGGTGTTGTGTGGCATGTGATCTATGGCAGTTTGATGAGATTTCGTTTTACTCCCTGATAAACAAAGAAATGTATAAACATTTTGTGCCTTGCAGTTACTACATTTTGTTAAACACTGCTTCACCCCCTCGTGTGTCCTGTGATAGGTGAGAAAGCAGACGTGTGGCAAGGCAGAGAATGATGAATGGGCATCTGTAAATATGTAAACTGTACGTTCAAACCCTGGTATATAATGATGTCATATTACTTCATAGTCGTGTTACTGTTTGTGTCACCGTGATGTGGATAGATAGTTACTGTTAGACTGCATGGTGAACTATGTACAAGAAAACTTCCATAAATAAACATAATTTAATGAACTCATTGCACACTGCATTATTTTCACATGCACAGTAATAAGTGAGACTGGGGCTAGTTGTCACAGTTTTTTAGAGCAGGCAATATTTCTTTCTATTATCTATTTTAAAGTGTAATTTATTGCTGTGATGCAAAGCTGAATTTTCAGCATCATTACTCCAGTCTTCAGTGTCATATGATCCTTCTTTTTTTCTTTTTTTTTTGCAACATTATAAATGTCCTTTCTGTCACTTTTGATCAAATGAATGTGGCCTGAATTAATAAATGTATCCATTACTTTCCCAAAACTTTCTTTCCCAACCTTCTGAACAGTTTGTGATATACTGATACATGCACATCAAACATGCACCTACACAGAAATCTCAAAACTTTTTCACCGTAGCAGCATACTATAGATAACGGGTCATATGCAGCAGCTTTAAGCTGTGTCTGAACTTCAGCTGGTTATTTTTGTGGCTAATATGCTGTTTACAGGAAGTCCTGATGACTCTGAAGATTGTGTGATAGGCCCCTCAGAGATTCAGATATACAGTGGCATTGGAACCTCTGGAACTCTTCCACAGCCAATCAAGCACCCTCCTGATTGCGCCGCCGCGGCCTGATGATAAGCTCTCTGCCATAATCGTCCATCGGCTCCTGGAGGATTGCATGTTTGTTGATGATGAGTGCACGCTTGCACCGGAACAAAATCAGTCAGCAGGAATGAAAAACACATGGAGGACGAGAAAGCAATGCGTGTCTGGTTCTTTATGAAATGGGAGAACAGTTTGTTAGTGTATCTCACTAAACCCGTCACACTACAACCCAAAATCAAACGCTTTTGTGATAATTAAAGGAATAGTTCATCCAAAAATGTAAATTTGCTGATATTGTAGGCCATCCTGAGCTTGTTTCTTCATCAGAATAGATTTGGATAAATGTAACATTCCATCACTTGCCCACCAATGGATCCTCTGCAGTGAATGAATGGGTGCCATCAGAATGAGTCCAAACAGCTGATAAAAACATCACAATAATCCACAAGCATTATTATGAATTATGGACTGGTATTTTGGTCAGGAGTGATCGATTAGAGTACAAATTTTTAAAATGATGGATTTCAATTTAAACACACAGTTTTTTGATTCACTAGACCGATGGACTGGAGTTGTGTGGATTATTGTGATGTTTTTATCATCTGTTTGGACTCTCATTCCGATGGCACCCATTCACTGCAGAGGATCTACTGTGATGGAATGCTAAATTTTTCCAAATCTATCCTGGATGGCCTGAGGGTGAAAAATTTTTAGGCAAATTTGAAACTATTGCTTTAAGCACATTTCTCTGGTAAACAGCAATCTTCTGTGTTCACGTTCACTTATTATATTTTTATTCAAAGTTCATACTGACCCCCCCATCAGAACTAAATAGTTGCAAATATGCAATAACACAAACTGCACAGATGCAATGAAAACCAAACATTATAAAACTGTCTGACCAATTTAATCTCGCAATAATGATTCCCAGTGTTGGTCCAGAGTGGAGGCTTCAGATCCATATTACATTTGAGCGGGAAAGTCACGTTAATATTTAAAATCATTTTTTTGTCATTGGATGATGGCATTGATAAATTAGGATGGAAATGAATTCTTACACTGTCTTCAAAACACTGCATGGTGAACAAATTATTCCCCTTTTGCAATTAACAGGACATTTTTGTATGAAATGGAAATGGCTTTAAAGGTAGTAAAGGTCATGTGTATCGAACCATGGTGGCTTTGCAATTACAACCAGTCAGAATGTTGATTTGGAGGCTTTGCCCAGGCATAGATGGAAAAATTAATAAGTTGAAGTCTCTTTGTTGAAAAGATCGCTGTTGATTATATGACATTATGTGACAAAGAAGACAAGTTGTGGGTGATTTTTTCCACATGAGTTTAAATGGGATAAAAGAACTTGAGAATGACCTTCAAATGTCAGAAATGCCTTTTTAGTTTGGTTGACATGAACTGAAAACTTTACGCTGTTTAACTGTTTTCACTTTTTGATCACATCTGCATGAAACATGCCTTTATTTTTCATTTGTCTTCATTGGTAAAGATGCACCAGCCTGTACTGATGTCAGATACGCTCATTTAAATTCAATCAATTATCTTTGCTATCTTTTCACTTTAAAGGATGCATCAATGCAAACATGCATGGGTTTCATCAGAGCGCTGGACCGCTGGCTCGACATTGTAAGAAGGTTTGATGTGAAGGCACGATATTAAATCTGACATGTCACCATAACACAGACTTCTATATCTTGACAGGATGTCTATACATCACTAGCTTTTATGTTTCAAAGTAATGATAGGCCTGTGAAAGAATGGGAAAAGCATCATGGCTGTCCAGCTCAAGCTGAGAGGATACTAGTCAGATCTGTGCTGCCAAGAAGCATTTATGGTGAATGAAATGACCTTGTACGTAGTACATTATGGAATGGTTGTTGGTGCCAGACGGGCTGGTCTGAGTATTTCAAAAACTGCTGATCTACTGGGATTTTCACGCACAACCATCTCTAGGGTTTACAGAGAATGGTCAGAAAAAGAGACAATATCCAGTGAGCAGCAGTTGTGTGGACGAAAATGCCTTGTTGATGTCAGAGGTCAAAGGAGAACGGGCAGACTGGTTAGAGGTGATAGAAAGGCAGCATTAAGTCAAATAACCATTCGTTACAACCAAGGTACGCAGAATACCATCTCTGAATAAACAAGACATCGAACCCTGAAGCAGATGGGCTACTGCAGCAGAAGACCACACCGGGTGCTGCTCCTGTCAGATAAGAACAGAAAACGGAGGCTACAATTCACACAGGCTCACATAAAATTGGACAATAGAAGATTGGAAAAACACTGCCTGGTCAGATGAGTCTCGATTTCTGCTGCAACGTTCAGATGGTAAGGTTAGAATTTGGCGTAAAGAACATGAAAGCATGGACGCCTTGTCTCAACGGTTCAGGCTGGTGGTGGTGTAATGTTGTGGGGGATGTTTTCTTGGCCCACTTTGGGCCCTTAGTACCAGTTAAGCATAATTTAAATGCCACAGCCTACCTGAGAATTGTTGCTGACCATGTCCATCCCTTTATGACTGCAGTGTACCCACCTTCTGATGGCTACTTCCAGCAGGATAATGCACCACCTCACAAAGCTCAAATCTTCTCAGACTGGTTTCTTGAACATGACAATGAGTTCACTTTACTCAAATGGTGTCTACAGTCACCAGATCTCAACCCAATAGAGCAGCTTTGGGATGTGGTGGAATGGGAGATTTGTAGGCTGAGTGATTGGATTTCAAAAGAGTCATCAAAGCGTATTAGAAAACAATCTGATATGAAATCACACGGCGGGTTAAAAGGCCACGTGCCACACACCATGGAGAATAAACAAAATCCATGATGTCATTTTCCTTTGGCCTATCCAATCAATCATTTCCACGCCGATTTCCCCTCCCCAGCTTCGTGTGTAATATCCCACAGAAGTTCATTGCTCATTCTCACTTGATCTGCGATTCTCTTCTGCAAACACTCAGGCAATCTTTCAAAATTCATTACAGGCTTGGAGAAGTGTAAGAGAGGCCGTTGCCGTGACCTTTAACCTTTGCTTTTTTAATGCAATCTACTCCATCCATCAGTGTTGGGGAGGAAGAGTCTGGTAGAATTCATCCCTGACAAGTTCAGGAAGTATTACATTTCTGTTTCATTTGCATCCACCCACATACGTATAATGAAACAACATACACACATACAGCAGACAATATCACTGCACAAACCATGATGAATAAAGCTAGGAAATATATTAAATTAAACTGAAAACGAATTATCATATCATTAAAGGGATAGTACACCTAAAAACAACATTCCGTAATTGTTTACTCTTCCAAACGGGCAAGAACACTATATGAGATCTAATGGTGTTTGGCATGCATGTCAAGCTAATAAATACTAAAATATGTGGGTCAAATCGACCCCTAACACAACAGACAAAACAAGGTAAATTAGAAGTGATATATATAATATATGTATTTACTTTTTATTTATTTTATTAATTATTTGTTTATTTTTCATATATTTTTCATGTTTAGTCTCTGTCAAGCTACAAGAGGTTTTGTATTTGCACGAGTGTTTTTTTTGTTTTTGTTTTTTGGCAAATTGCATGTAAAACCAATGTGGGTCTTATGACACAAAACACAAAAGTTGTACCCAGGGTTAAGTTTGGCACTTACTTTTAGAAGCACTAATTATTATATAAACTTACTACATTTTTATGATAATCCGTTTCATATCGCATGAACACAGCTTGTAAGGTTATTTTTTAAACACGCTTTATGCCCACATTTTCACATATATGTGGAACTGGAAGGTTTTTGTGAACCGTCCTGACCATTCACTCTCTAACACACTCAAATTAAAATCTAAACAAAACATCTTGGCTAAAGAACAATGCCATTTAAATGAACATTCTGAGACAAAAACAAGTTAAGCTCTATTGACAGTGTCTGTGACGTACTGTTGATAAGCACAGACAATTATTTTGAATCACCAAAAACAAACAAAACAATAATTACATTTACAATAGTGCATTTACTATGGAAGTCTATGGTGCAAAACACAGCACTGGAATACATGTTTAAATATACTGTACAGCAATGAAAGACAGATTTACACATGAAATGTGCAAGAATATGTAATAGAGAGTAGTTCATCCAATTAGAAGCTATTTTTCTTCCTTAAGTTAATGTACTTCCATTGTTAGTACATTACTGTAAACATCATATTTGTTTGTTTTACAAACTGATTTGCAATTTATTTTCTGTCACAGATGTTGATGATCGATTTTGAACCTAGAACCTTCATTTCAGCAACTACCAAGCCAACAGGGAATGTTTTCAGGACGTTTTCGTTACATATCTTCTGAAAGAGTACTGAATGTCTGGATCAAAAACAGTGAAGAAGAAGCAGAAGCTAGAATATGCGCAAGTAAAATATTGTGATCATCAAGCATCGAACAGCATATAAATCCAAACTGCCTAACGTTACCGAATGAAATTTCAACCCAGGAAGTGGTTTAGGGCTGCCAAACTTTTGGGGAGTGTAGATGGACGAGATCTACTCCAGACTTTTTTGCTTTTTGTTAAAAATGTTTTTTTATGAACTTACACACATTCAGTGTGTTAATAAAAATAAAAAAAATTATGATAATGCAGGAAGCTAGAATATAACTTTTTTTTTGACATACTGCATGTTCAGATATTAAAACAAAAAAATATAATGGGGCCATGAAAATTTTGTGAAAATGAACATTCAAATATATAATTCCAATAAAGTTTACAAATTGATAAACATTTAACATTGCCTTAATGTTTTCTCTAATATTGACATGACCAAAGGAAAAAAAACTGGATGTTTTGAACATTCTGAGGACATTCAGAAAAAAATTTTCATAACTTAAAGGGAACATTGACAAAACGTTCTTAGAATATGTTTTTGTTGGATTGGTAGGATATTTTATATATTTATCAATTTTTCAATAAATGCAGAAGTTAAAGGTTTCAAATTATGTTGTTTCAAGTTATGTGGCACATTAAAATAGCTAATCAGAGGTACTTTAATTAAGAGACGTCATCAGTAATCACCTCTGTAAAAAAGAAGCAGTCATATTCATCGTGTATTGTTATCTTTCATTTAAGGAGGGAGAGAAAAAAAATGTAATTCACAGTTACAACTCCAATTATCCTCTTGTGATAGGAGCTGTGCTGATGACCTCATGATTGACAGAATTATCACATAATGGAGCACACACTCATTTCACCGCATAAAGTGTTTAACACGCCACGTCCTGATAAGCTCAAACCACCAGCAACCAGTCATACAACCTCCAAACTCCTCCACGAAAATCCCCTTGACTTCATTTAACACAGACCTTGTGCTGATTGTTATCACAGGAGTCGCAGGAGAGGATGATATTCAGGAACCGGCAGGAGAGACGTGGGCTAGTTTGAGGCCCGGCCACCGTTTGTTCAGCCAGCAGGAGAGAGATTTCTCTTTTGCGTGAGATGGAGAGAGTT
This sequence comes from Carassius auratus, assembly GCF_003368295.1. Taxonomy (NCBI): domain Eukaryota; kingdom Metazoa; phylum Chordata; class Actinopteri; order Cypriniformes; family Cyprinidae; genus Carassius; species Carassius auratus. Next base: position 32,244 of record NW_020524091.1, on the reverse strand, counting down.
GGGACAAACAGTGGGGGCGACGGCACCAATCACAGTTTATCCTGCTTCACATTAAGCTGACTTGTCAACATGTGGTTCGGAGAAGAATGGCATTGACTGAGTCCTCGTCTCTGAGAGCGAAGCCCACCGCTGGCTTCCAAAATAATCCACTGACCCTCAGCGAGCAAATCATGAGCTGCTGAAAGCTCGCGTCAGATCAGCCTTGAGTATTGTCTGCAGGAAATGGATTTATGGGGTGGGTTTGTTGTCACTTGTGTCTTATGACACAAAGCAGAAGGGATGAAAACCGAGACAAGAAAGCAACAGTAAAATCATATATTTCGTTTCTATCTATCTATCTATCTATCTATCTATCTATCTATCTATCTATCTATCTATCTATCTATCTATCTATCTATCTATCTATCTATCTATCTATCTATCTATCTATCTATCTATCTATCCCAATCCAACCCAACCCAAACCTGAAAAGTACACTAGAAGCCTTGAGTATTTTATTCCACAAATTAAAATGTCCAATTTTTAACTGGTCTTCTAATTTCTGTAAATTATTTTAAACCTCATCTTTTAAATGGTCGTTTAAAGTGCCCCTAAATGAATTAAAACACCCTGCAAAGTTATACATCTGAAAGTGCTCCGTGTCTAAAGTTATTTTCCCTCAAAAGAAAGAGTCGACTCTGAATCATTGAAATGAGTCGTTTTTAAAACGAACGCAAGCCGTCAACATGAAACATTAGCATATTGTTCGCTCACTTGTTGTGCACACAGACCCGGGAAAACTTGAAAACTTGGTTTGAATGAAAATGCTAATTCATTCTTCTTTGCCACTAGGTGCCATTTTTCCAGCTATAAAAATAGCGGTTCCCCTGGTAACGCTGTACACAAAGCAGCACTGCTCACAAACACTGCTTCATCAGGCATTACAGGCAAGATAAAATGCAAATGACCAATTGGACCAATCATGCAGATTAGCGTCACGCAAGGGGAGGGGTTTGGAAAAATGAATCGTTGAGCAAATCGTTTAGGAGTCATTGAGCAACCTAAATGTGTATTATAAGACAATGAAAGTGTTTTTTGACCTTGCATGCATGTCAACCTGTTGTTGAGGACTCCCAAAACCAAAATATGAACCTTTCATAATCCATATTAGGGGCTCTTTAATATAAAGTTGTTTCTCCTACAAAACAAGTAGTCGAAATGAAGTGTAAATTCAAATCCCATCATCTTCTCAGATTTCCCATTGAGAAAAAAAGTATTCTTACACTTTACTGCTTATTCTGAACAGATTGTCATGTGACCAGTCACAGATTGTTTTGTATTCACTTCACATTTAGAGGCGAGTTTATCTAAAACCGATGATTTCAACAAAACTAACCCAAACTCAAACTATGGCATGTGAGTCACAGAAAACACACAAATTTGAGAGGATTATGTGTAGATCTTATAAATGAAACTGAGAGCTCTAAAAGAGCAACTTCCGAACAACAAAATTTCCTCTGGCTTTAAAACTTTGCATATCTTCATAATAAGTCTACTTCTCTTATAACCTCGCTTGTCTTTTAACAACACTGTGTTCCTAGCTGAGCAGTATAATATTGATCACCAAAGCCTTCCACGTTGTGCTGGGATGTGGGAGGCTCACCCTGCCCCGGATCTGTCTCATGTAGTTTAGCAGAGAACTGTAGACAAATAAATGCAATACAGACCACTGCAAATACCCAGGGAGGTAAACAGAAGCCAGCGTTAATCTAATTGTATTAGGAGCTGCAGTGTCGGTTTAAAGCTTCCAGTGCAATCTATTTGATTCCATCACTGAGAAACAGCCCTGAAGAGAAGCCCCTGCACTGTCTTGTTTGTTAAAGCTGTTTTATTAGAGAGCTTTTCCATTTACTGTCCCAGCTGAAGCACTGAGTGCATCTTTATTGCTATTTAATCATGTCCGCTGATAATCTGAGGGAGACAGAGAATAAAACGTTCTCTCTTTAAGACTGTACACAACAGAGAGATTATGGGCACCTGCGTGGTGCGTGCACCACATTCCTTCCGGCAGGCCAGAAAATCACACGAGATCTCTTTAATAGCTGAGAAATTGCTGATAGACAGCTATGAGATAAACGAAGGAATTGAGATGCTCTTCAGATGTTTCTCCTGAGCAACCCTAAATCTCACATCTCCTCTGGAGTTTTAGAAGAGATCTTCAGATTTGCCAAGAAATCAAATTATGAACTCAAACATTTCTAATGAAATGCTCTGATCAGATTTTCATTTTAATTTTATAGCTCTTTACTCTTATTTCAGCAATTGTCTCATTTGAGTCTGTTTTAACTGAGAGCAATGGAGATCCTTTGGAAAAAAACATAGAAATCGAATGTCTTTTCTAGAGTTTGAGAAGAGATTTCAACTGATCTTAAATTGTGCTCAGATTTGGCAAGAAATCAAAGTAAATGTAAAAACTTTTTTTTTTTTTTCAAAGTTGTACATAAAACAAAGATTATTTTAGTAGCCTGCATTTTACAAGAAAATACTGTCAGTTTTCTAGTTCGCAATGTCATATTTAATTTCTGTATGTTACTTGACACTTCTTTGTAATTGTTATTCTTACAAAGAAATTCTTAAATTGTGTTTAGATTTGTAATTAATCATGTAAACAAATATTTAGCAAAGTTGTAAATATACATTTTTGGAAAACATTATATATATATATATATATATATATATATATATATATATATATATATATATATATATATATATATATATATATATATATATATATATATATATATATATATATATATATATATATATATATAATTTTTATTTACAAATTTCATGTTTAATTCAGTGAATTTCTTTCATGTTTATTTGCATTTATTAGCAATTTCTAAATGTGAAAATTGTTTCTAAAGTACTCAGTACTCTTTACTGTATGTAAGCAATGGTCTAATTTCTGTCTGTTTTGATTTCTTCTGATGTAACATCTGAGACAAAGCTGATAACATCAGTGAAGCATATCATAATTTTTTATTTTATTTTGTTGTATCACTTGAATTTCTGTACAAATGCATCACATGTAAATATGTTCACTGGCAATTACAAATCTGCTGGTGACTTACATATATCTGATGGGTTGGTTTTAAGGACTTCCTGCTGATTTCAAAGGTTGGTTTATGTGCACACTGAGATCATTAATAAGCTGCAAATGTTTGATAAACTGTCATGAAGTATATTCATACAGTGTGAACAGATAGCCATCTTTGGTTTAGCAAAGGACAAGTGAGCTACAGTAGAAGATTCATGAGTGTTGATGTGGACGCGGCTCAATATTTGCATTTTGGAATATTTTATTGGTTAACACTCAATCACTTTCACAACGACAGTTCAAGAACAGAAGAGTCGATGAGGAGCAACTTACAAACAACACGCGCACACCATCACACAATTAAATCAGCAGAGAACATTCTGCCTTTCTCTCAGTCTTAATTTCATTTCTTCATCTGTACTTGCATCTGTTATTGTGTAAAGTGCTTAATTTTCTTCAAACAAACATGAAACTGAGAAGGAGACACTCAAAACTCAGTCAACATCATTTTGTTTGCACAGAATGATTTCTCATGAGCAAACTTTTCTCCATTTGTTTGTAAACCAAGCCATCTTTCTCCTCAAGATATACATGCTGCAAGATTATGGCCTTCTATTTTCCTGTAAACATCACTATGGAATAGCACCGAATTTAATTTCTGACAGCAATAGAAATGAGGCAGTGAGGGTTAAAAGTGCAGTGTGTTTAATTGTTTAACATCATATAATTGTTCAGCTGACTAAACATCTTTCTAAAGAAACATAAGGAAAAGGTTAAATCAGTGGACAAAAACTCCATAAAAAACTTTTGATAGTGAGTTGTGAAAATTACTGTGTGTGTGTGCCGTTGTAAAGACTGTAAATCTGTTCCTCGCAGTCTTGTTTTCAGCTGCATTAAATTCAATATTTAATCTAAGGAAACTGCCTTTTTAAAAAACCGTTTATTCAAGTGTACTTCTTTTAAACAAATACATTTTTTAATATACTTCTCAGAAATAATTTTTATACTTCATAGTTGTAAACTAGTTGTGTACTCAAAGATTACTACTGGTACACTTAAATACTTAAAAGTATAGTTTTATAAATTAAACAGTAGGGATTTTTTTTCCAAAGTAGCATTGAAATAGTACACTTAATAGTATACCACATTGATATTAGTATACTCACTACAAGTAAAATTCAAAATATACTTGAGCTTTACTTAAATTAAGTTGAAGTATACTTTTTTGTAAGGGTAAAGTCTATAGAAATTGTAACTAGTTAGTTTGACATGCTGATATTATGTCTATTATGTTGTATACTGCACCACAGGAATCTATACATATTTGTACAAAGATCTGAAAAAAAAAAACTTTCTAAAACCATTGCATAATAAGACAACAGCATGAAATTTCAATATATAGTTGGAATTAATAAGCACCTATAAATCTTGTGCAAACAGCACAACTTTTTTATTGTGTATATATAAGTATTGTAACACTTAAGACATATTTAAAAAATATAGAAATATAATTGCATTAGATACATAGATACATATCAAGTTAAATATATAATGTATAAATACATAATATGTATATGTTCCAATTCTACACCTATTCACGTTTCTGAGCCATTTTTGACGAACATGTTTATGTATTAAGTGTATATATTAAAACCCAAACTTCTCATTATGAAACGCGTTACTAGAATGCATATGCATGTATGTTATTTCATTATATAGTTTTTTTTTTTTCAATAATACTTTTTGATTTCTAATCTCAAGTTATGTTTATTATATCCTCCAGTTCAGTGAGTATGATTACCCTTACAGTAGCATGTATCATTCTCAGCTGTGAATCTTCTAGTTAGTCCTCATCATCCGGCTCGTAAAGAGTTAACTGCTGCGGTAAATCGCCGCGCGTTCCCGTGCGAGCGCCCCATTGGCTGCGCGGCGGCAGCGCGCGCTGTTAATCAGCTGCAAGAGCGACTGAGTTCGTCTTCTCGCACGAGCTGTAAGGATGGCATTGCCACACACAGCAGGGCAACACAACACAACACATCAGGAGCATGCACACAGCAAACATCCCATCAGCTTCAGACACTGAACCTGGCACCTGACCTCTGCAGCATCAGCACCAGAAGAAGAAGCTGATCGTTCCTTCTCTCAAAAACTGAAAGCAGTAGCACATCATCATCACAACAGTAGGAGGCGAGCAGATCACATCATGCACTGGACTTTCCTCGCGTACATACTTAGATCTGTTTTCTAAACCACACTGGGAATGGACAGCTGTCTCTGAATTTAATCAGCAGAACTTTTTCAGGACACACTGGACTGATAAAAAGTTCTGTGCTCGTTTATTTATGCGCACACATTCCTTTACACTAGACGGAAAGTGTAAAGCATTTTCCTTTCTATTATGGCTATTTAATGCCTGTAGCTGAATATCCAAAAGGAAAAGGCATGTCATTTATGCGTTTTAAAGTTAAAATAATGTTAGGATACTTTGATTTAAGATTTTAGGAGTTAGCGCGTCACTTTATGGTAAGCTTTCAAAACGGACAATTATTAGTCAAAACTGGCTCACAAGCAGTCAGATGGACAGTGAGAGCATTGATATATTGGAGGATATGGTTAAATAATACGATTTTTAAGGAAGGATACATAAGCTCGGATACGTCAGGAAAGCTTGGAGCGCTTGAAACTTTTCCGCGTAAAGGCGCACAGGACGCGCAAAGAGGCGACAGTTTGCGAGCACCATCACCACCAACCCAGAAAACAAGGCGTAGAATGGTTGATAAGTTTGTTTTCATCACTAATGGGATTGTGCTGCTGTGATTTGTCGGACCGGAGGGAAGGCTGATCCACACACACTCGTTTGGTGCAGCATCGCGGTGCGCGCTCGGGGATGATCAGGATCTTCCCGGATTTCAGTGTTCAGGTGACGGCGGCGGCGGCTGCAGGTGCGGGAGCCGGTGGAGGAATGCCGGCTGCGTCAAGAGTCCCGGGAGCTACTAACGGAAACCCGCAAAACCTCCAAGGCTTGACGTCTTACCAACAAAGGTACGCTGATAGACGCAAAACATGTTTTTTTTTTTTTCTTCACGTTTAAGTGACATTCATACTATTCATGTCATATGTGTTGCGTCCATTCACATTCACCGTTGACAGGTCTACTGTATATATAAGCAATACCGAATTTTCCTGGAGGTTGCTGAAGGTATAAACTTAGATTCCTGACATCTCAGTTTCACTGAGTTGCAGGTTTTGCTTCATTTATCAAACACAAAACGCCACACGATATGAAGCCAACCGTTTATTGAAGCTGTAAAGTTTTACTATGTGTCAAATTCCACAACACACAAACAAATTGTGTCATATCGTGATTTAAAGTCAAAATAAATGTTTTGCATTCAAATTTACCAAACAAATAAGCACCTTTTATATCGTTTTAAGAATTCAAAGTAACCGTGATTATTATAAAACTGGTATCAACTATTTCAAAGCACATAAAAGCTCACTTCAGAACAAATGGTCTCAATTTTTTCATTTAGAATGCAAAATCAATGCATAATTCTTATTTTCATCTGAGAACAATGGTCTAAATAGATTAGAAAGGATATATATATATATATATATATATATATATATATATATATATATATATATATATATATATATATATAGCAGTAAAGCTTTAATATCTAAAACCAAGAAAACACCAAAAAAATCACATGGTGTGTGACCGATTTACACAAATAGAAAATAAGTATTCATAACGTTTGTAAAATTGCTAAACAGACTTAGTATTTTGATTTAAAAAATAATTCACAAATCCAAACAATCATTTTTATCATCTACTAAAGCTAGACTGGCAATAATGGTGGTAGATGTTCTTATTGTTGGTATATCAGCAGACTCGTGCACAAATGCTTACACATAGTGTCAGATTCTATTAAACAGTCTATTTAGAGCACAACACATGGAACAGGACATTAAATGGGGTGGCTGTCAGCTCGTGACCTTGACAGGTCACAGGTTCTATAATGCACATCACAGAACAGGCCTTTATTCATGTCAACACAGATTCATTTAGAAAGAGAGAGAAAAAAAGAAAAATTATATATATATATAGTATGTGCATTAGTGCAAAAAATACCATGTATATCTTTCTGCATTTATCTGTATATCTTACATATGAACAGTGCATATGATATATCTTATATGATAAGATATTATGCATATATAGATCTATCTTTTTCACTCTTAGTGCTTTGACACAATACCTGTTTCAAATCAATTTAGTCTCAGATTAAGCTTCAACTTGGCATGCGAGTTCATTTTGACAGCTGTCGACATGTTTATGGAAAATATGAATGCAAACATCAGCATGCAAACGATCAAAAGGTGTCATGAAGTGATTTCTTCAATTCTTTCGTTGATGCATCAGAAACAACCTGTATATTCCCCATAAACTCAAACTATTTCCAACTACAACTGAGTGGCGTTGTTGCGCCGGCAGGAGAGGGAGATGAGAAGGAGAGAGAGGCAGGAAAAAAGCTGAAAAAATGCGGACAAACATACAGGGAAGAAGCGGCTGTGTTCGAGGGGCACATCGTGATGTAAAAGCCCCTCTCGTCCACTGATTCCTGGCTTCGTTTCCCCCGCGAGGACAGCCGCCGGATCGCACCAGCGTCCCCGGATTTCCTCTCACTTTATTGGCATGCCTTTGGATCTCAGCGTCGGCTGGTCTCGCTCCCGTCTGAACGCGTCTTAACGCACGGAGACACGGGCACGAGCGCTCTGGTTCCACCGATGGCGTTGCTTAAATTCTCCCGGTTCCGCTGTCAGCTGCTCGTCGCGTGAAATTCGGAGGAAAAAGTGTAATTAATAATTGCAGGAAGATGGCGCCCACCAAGCCCAGCATTCAGCAAGACCCTTCCAGAAGAGAACGGTAAACGCTCGGTTTGTTGTGTGTCTGTGGAAACGCGTGCGCTGACGGGCATTTTGGACCGAGACGTGAAACTTTGCCCTTTCCGCGGGAGTGTGTGTGTGTGAGGGGTTGGGTAACAGGTATACACGCTGACAGAAGCGGTGAGTGTGTGTGTTTTTGCTGTGTGTGTGTGTTGGTTGTGGTGGACAGAGGACATGACCGTTGAATGTATTCAGCGTGTGTCGCGCTGCTGGCAGGTTTCGCGGGAAATTTGTGAACATTCGAACGCGTCCATGTAGCAGCTTTGTATCCGCTCGGCGTTTGTTTTCCCGGCATTAGGCCAATCTGAGTAAAACACACTGTTTACTGCTGTGAAATAATGTGCACCATGCTGCTGTTTGAGGAAATTTCAGTGTAGATCGATGAGGATTTGAGTCCTGTATTGGATCAGAAACTCTTGATGGGATCGTAATTTGAACAGTAAATAAATTTGGAAATGACAGTTGATCACAAGACTGGTTCTATACTGTACTCAGGTGTATGTTAAAGGATGTTCTAAGTAGCTGCAATGCTTTTCATTTGGATTGGTGTTTAACACATTATGTTACAGGTGCACGATTGCTATTATGATTAGTTTGATATATATATATATATATATATATATATATATATATATATATATATATATATATATACATACATACATACATAGATAGATATTTTAAATAGTAGGTTGCATGCTTAAAGATGAGTAGTTGAGATTTGCTGGTGCTTTTTATGCTTGTGACAGGCGGTGTACTAAATTCATTTGTCAGATCAATAGATCTGAAATTGTAATACAAGACTGTTTTAATATGTGCATAAAGCAGATTTTTGAGAAAGTAATGTATGAGATCAGAAACGCTCAAGGATGAAGAAAACATGACACTAAATTCATCTAGTTATTAAACTGATGTCATGATTAGTTCATTTATAGATAAGAAATTATGATCTCAGTCTATTTTGTACATGAATCAGGTGAACATTTAAATGCTGTTGCTTTATTACTATTTTCTATGAATATTACATGTTTATCTGCATTTTTACTCTTAGATGACAGGTGGTAGTGCACTGTATTCTGCAATTAGGAAATTATTTGATCTGTAGATCTGAAACAGCGGTAAGACTATTTTAATATGCATAAAGCATCAACTGGCTATTTAAGGACTGTTAAATGTATTTATTGGAAAATGTAGATAGATTTAATGTGCATATTTCTTTCATTTTAGGATTAGTTTTGTTGAGCTGAAATTTTAATGACTATATTTTAGGTGGGTGTTGTTGTAATGGTATTTTGAGTATCGCATTTGCATCAGATTTTAGTCAACAGGTGTTGCATTGAGTTAATCTGCAGTTATGAAATGACTAATGATCTGAAATTGCAACAAGGTTGTATCTTATTTACAAACATTTATGTGTTTTCTTTTTGATTGAAACCATTTATTGCATATTCATCAGTCTTTTCTGTTAGGATGACAAGTGGCTGTCGGATTGCGTTTAGTGTATCGCTGGTTCTTCATACATAAACTTACACGAACAATAGGTATATTAGGTTTATTTCTCTGTTTAGCTTTCAGGAGTATTAAATTAGGCAGCACTGATTCAGGCTGCAGTGTGTGTGTCTCCGTGCGGCGTGCAGCTTGTTGAACTAATGTTAAACTGTATGCAATAATTCTGCAGTGTATGTACAAAATATCAGTCGTAGAGCCAGTGACATTTAACAATGTAAACACGGCTCGATTCATATACTGTAACGTGCAACTCCACAAGATTGTGTGCCTGACCGGACTGTTGAATGGTTATCATTAGCAGGTTTGACAAAACTCTCATAAAGCGCGATTATTTTATAATTCCCACTCAGAACGTGCAGATTACAGTAATGCACCTACGTCTAAACAGGCCATGACATTAGAATTATATTCCACCCCCTGCCAGTCATAACAGCAGGAGATGTTTATGCTAAGTCAGTCTGCAGCAATCTTTCTGGCAGGAGCGTATTTGTGTGCCATTCCGAGCATATCGCAGAGATAGGAATCTTGAAGATGGAATTAATTTTGAGGGGGAAACTTCATAGCCAGTGCATGAGTGCTTCCTTTATCACCTGTTTCCGACCGACATTCTGAAGGGGCTAAATTGCACTCTGTGATTCGTTATGTGGCTCCACTTAAGAGTTGAACCAAATAACACCGGGGCTGGAATTCTCAAGGAAGGTTTAGGAGTTTATTTTTCAATGCAGTGCTGTTTACCACTGCTGTAGGGAGTGTTTGTTGGGGAGGGAGGGATTGTGCTCTTGGGCGAAGCTACTCTGAAGGAGTTGGACACAAATTCACAGAGAGAGAGAAAGAGAGATTGGTTGGCGTGAATTTATACACAACACTAAACACAAAGTTGGCTTTGTATTGAAGAAAGCAATGCCTCCCTCTCTCACTGTGAGCAAACAAAAGTGCTAAATTGTTCCATTTCCTCTCCTACGGTGCAGCAGTGGATCCATAGATTGAGAGCGGTGCTGTGGCATTGTGAAATGCTTGGGGTTTATTTGGTGTTGCATTATAAAGTATCGTCTCTCTAATGGCTTGCATATCAACAGGTCCATTAACAAGACACCATGCGTGATGCATGTCACTTCCGTTTCAGCTTAAAAATGAATGTATATGGGAAAGTGTATATCTTTTTTTTTTTTTTTTTGTCGTTGATTGTTTTTAATGGGCCTGTGGTGAGGCAGATTTATTCCATGTAGTTTCTAAATTAATATAGGCTCATAAAAGCTGCATGCATAATGATTATAATACAAATTAACAAAAAATTGGACTATAGCTTGTCACGCTGCAACTTTCATTTCAGCTACCCATGATGTAGGCCTAAATGATGAAAATTGGCCTGTTTGTTATTATAATCGCATTCAGACATGTTGCTGTTCATTGTACTAATCCTTTGATGTGGAATTATGAATATCAGCATCTAGCTAAACACTCAGGAGTGTCAGTGTGCTGTGCTTGTGATTTATTATTATAATTTTTTCATTCCCAATCACCAAGTTTTAGGTATGCGTATGTTTATGGTCAAAACAAAGCGCCGATGTTCTTTGAATGCTGGAGAGGCAGACAACCAAAACTGAGCTATACCATCACACAAAGGACGCACCAATTCTACCCGTTGCTTCCCAGGCGTCGAATGCGGCATAGAAGGGAGGCAAATAATCAATTCTGATGTGTATTTATCAAAATTAAGAGGGATTTCCAGCCCCCATCTGTGGCTGCTGCTCTGCGTGTTGTGCGTGGTGATTACCACGGTTCTCACCAGCCGCTACTCGTCTCAGTTATTGTGAAGGTCAAAGCAGAGAGACAGACATAAAGAAGCTGCATCCAGCAAAGGTAATCGCACATGCATTACTGCACGGCTCATGGTGTGAGAGCCTTTGAGATGTATACATATCTACTTCTGAGCTGAGGTGTGTGATTGTTCTTTTAGTTTGGGTTTTTGTGGACATATCAGTGAATCGGTGCCCTGAATCACTGAATGACCTTTTTCATTTTTGCCTTTGTGTGTATATATACTGGAGTTAACATACTATATGAGTCTTATTTTTATTTAATTTACTTTAAGAATGTAAAGATTTTAAGATTATGGTAATCCTTATTATTGTCCATTTATAAAAGTCTGCTTTAGAAATTTGATTAGAGACTAAATTACACTTTTTATTCCAGTGAAAGTCAATTTCCACCATTTTTGTCTAAGAAAATATTTATAAAAAATGTTGATCTGTGACAGTGTGCCCCAAAAGGGGTGTGTATTGTTGCACTTTATAAGGGTAAGTTGTCACAATGGAACGTGCCATTAAACTGCTTTTTCGACACGACACTGACAAGCTACACAGTGATTCATTGCTGATAATGATTGCGATATTGTGTAGCTTGTCAGCTCTGTGTAAATGCTACTCTATCTGAAAGCACGTGCTGGAGATTTACTACTTATCACAGAACCGGCTTAACTGACAAGATATGCATGATAAATGCATGCGATTTATCGCGTAGCCCTAATTCTTACCTATACTTACTGTATATGATGATATTAAAATTCTCAAAATTATTCTAATGTAAAGGGATAGTTCATTTACTAACCCTCATGTTGTTCTAAACCAGTATGATTTTATTTCTTCTGTTCAACACAAAAAAGATAGCCATTGACTTCCATGGTATAGAAAAAATAATATGGAAATTAATGGCTACCAGCAACTGTTTGGTTACCAACATTATTCAAAATATCTTTTGTTTTAAACAGAAAAAAATAAATTAATACAGGTTTGGAACAACAAGAGTGTAAATAAATGACAGATTTTTGGATGAACTTTTTGGACTTCTCAATATATTTCAGAGGACTCTAGGCAGTACATACATGCCTTTTTATGCCAGAGAGAAGAGATCAGAGATGATCGTGCTCTAGGCGTCTAAAGTGTTGCTTCTGAATGTCACAGGTTTTGTTATGGTTTGTGGCTGCAGTAAAACCCGAGCTCCCCTTCTACGCGTTTAATGTCCACAGTGGTTTTAAGACCTTCATTTAGTATCTGGCTCTAAAGACAGATGTTCTGCCCGCTGACTCCCATCTGCTTCTTTGGTTTGGCTGTGCGGCGATCAGCTAATGCTAGCAGCAAGTGTTGCCCTTTACTCGCCCCCTCTAGTGTTCCAGCAGCACTTCTGAGCCCAAACAAACTCCACAGCGCTTCCAGAATACATGTGTAATCCTTCTCTATATTTGCATTGCAAAGAAAATGGATTTAAATGCAATGAATACTTGGATATGGGTATGGATTTACACATTTTGCACACACCGAACAATGGCTTTATCATTTTGATTAAGAAAACTACATGGAAAACTTTGGATTCAAGACCGTTTTTCCATGTATTTATGACTGGAAATTCAGAACAAAAGCAAATTACCACTCAAATACAGTTAGGCTAGTTAGGCAAATCTCAACTGCTTGATTGTTTGTATCACTGCAAAATGTAAACTATATAATCACCCACCAGTATATTTACATAGTATACTCACAAAAGCAATATATACCTACCATATAGCAAATCTCAACTGCATGACTGCCTATAATGTCATTATATATATATATATATATATATATATATATATATATATATATATATATATATATATATATATATATATATATATATATTGATAATGTGTGTGTGTGTGTGTATATATATACATATATATAATGTATATGTGTGTGTTTTTCCTGAGTTTTGCATGCAAAATTTCAATTTGTTAGGCAGAAGAGCCTCTAGAAGACACCCCTCACATGACTCGACATGGACCATCCTTGCACCTCACCGTAATACCCGCTGCACAGCCTGATAAATTAATTTCATGGCGCATATGCTCGGTAGCCCACCTGCCACTTTAATAAGTGAAAGTCATATCTGTGATTTGGCTGTAAATGGAGGTAAGCCCCCATCACCTCGCCTCACAAAAGAGCTACATCACGCCGAGGTATTTTCTCTATAGCATTCCTTACGCATGTCGTCACCTAAAGAAGCCCCCTTTGTGGGGATTTACTGACTGCTTTTGTGCCAGTGTTTTCCCAGGCTTATCACCGGGTACACTCATCTAAAGCAGCACCGCAGGACGCTGTGTCAGCCACTTCTGCGTCCCCTGCCACGTCCTGTGCTTTGACGTACCAAAGGCAAACTTTTGAATTAATAATATATTTGTCCGTGTGTGGCATGTAACGGAGTAACAGGCTAAAATTAGCTCACAGTCCTGACAAATGAAGGCTTTTCCAGCAGCAGACTGTGGGAAAAGGTCAGATTGCTTATTGATACTGTACAGCACAATAGCCATCAGCTAAAGTAAACACACGCAAACTCTCAGAGCTTTTGCAAGAGTAAAGAGTATTTTGAGGGACACATGGTATATTTGTGTTTTATTTACCCGTATTTTAGAGTGCAGTAAAACCATCAAATGGATAGTTCAGAGCTGCATTTGAAAGCACTGGTAAATGCAATGTGACTACACACTATATTATATTTGCTTGACAATTTAAACAGCCTACAGTTAGATTAATGTGGACAATTTACATTGAACTCTAAATCTGTCTATCCGTCTATCCGTCTGTCCATCCGTTCAGAATTAACTCTAAATTCACATGAAACCCTGAGTATTTTCCGTCAGTTTTATTAAAGCAGCTGCATACTATAAACAATAATTTTCATTGCCTCCTAATGAATTACAAACTAAGCTCAGGGGTTCACATTTTAAAGATTCGTTTTGGGAAGTCCGATAGAAATTCAATTTTGCTTATGAAGAAGCGAGCCGTGCTTAGGACGTAACCGTGTCATCTTGAGAACTTTCCTTCGCCTTTCAGAGGGTACTCAAAAGAGCAGAAATGTATAGGACAGCTTTCGACGGAATAGAAAACTACTTTCCAGATAGTGTACTTCAAATAGTTGAGGTTTTGTGAGGTCACATCCATTTTTCCCCCTCTCTCTCTCTCATGTTATTTCATGGCTGCGTGGCTCTCCTCTTTTTAATTCTTTTCATCTCATTGTAGCCCCCCGTGTTTGAAAGTCTAGGTCAATAAGGATGGGCACATTGCGAATTTCATGATCTGTGTAGTGGAACAAATTGAAAGCAAAGCCTATATCAATCACACTGAAGTCAGGGTTAATTGTTCCTGCTTCACAAGAACTGTGGACAGATAAAGGCATAATGAAACACTTATGCCTCTGATGTGGGCACTCCTCAGGAAAAACGACAGAAAACAAAACAAATGTTTACTCCTATAGTAATTACTTTGGTGCAAAAGTCAAAGAATGAGAAAAACACTTTGATGTGCATGTCCTTGAAATAGCCTGATTTATTCCACCTGCATTCTGTGCCCTTCAACTTTCGTTATGTTATGATTTTTCCTGCATGGCATTGTGGGTAATCGCTCGTTCTTACAGGAGAGTCTCGATTTGGTCACAGAACAGCAGATACATGCTGCATTGTGATAGGGATGCAACGATGAACCGAGATGATCCGATACCGAAAATTCGGAGTATCTGCCGATACCGATCCAATCCGATACCAGCACAGGTTTAAAAAAAAAAAAATTTATATAGAGTTTCTATACTTCTCTATGTTGACCTGATCATTATCTTTTGTGTTAATCACAATCTACTACATATACACAACTTCATTTTAATGAAAAATAACAAATGAAAAAATATATAATCATAAACGATTACAAAAATACTATTATAAACTTGGTTGGTAGATAATTCAGCAGCAAAAGATACTCTAGATTCTAGAAAAATCATGGGAGCACAATAATTTTATCAAATCTATTGAAATATTTTATTTACAAATAAGTGAATAAGTCTAAACATTTGTAAAAAAAAAATTGCTCTTTGTATTGTTGTAAAATACATTATTGAAAAAACAAGTAGGCCTATACATTTATATAGAAATCTAAAAGACGTTTCTTTTAAATCTATAACACAGTAATAAAGGCAGCAACATATCATAGATAGGACAGAACAAGAAACACTATTAATAATCTTTGATTTTGCAGAAAATATTATAATACTGAAGGCGCCAATATAGATGCTTATGCGCATCCTGTCCATGCGCAGGCTGCACAGCCCTCCAAGTCCACATGTCTTCAGTTCTCTCTTCACAACAGTTCGGTCAGTGTACTGTTTGAGTAAATGAATTATTCCGTGATATTGGTTTATTTCAGAGGGAGTGTTGTCATGTTAAAAAAGTAAATAAATTGTGGATTAATGCTTATTGGAGACGCGAACCGGTACAAACTATTCAGTCCATTTTGGTTAATTGGTTCAAGAACTGGTCAAATCAAACGATTCGTTCGCGAACCAGACATCATTTGTACAGAGGGAAGAGATATTGATGCATAGTTTATTAAATATGTGCGTTAATTTAATTTAATTAATCTTTGAACAGTAAACCTCAGTTACTGTGTGCTCTTGAAGAGTGTTTCAGAGGATGACAGACAGCCGCAGCGGAAAGAAGAGTTTATGTGAACTCTAATTTAATGACTTAAATATTATTCTGTACCTCACATTAAACTGTGGAACAGCTTCAGAACGCTTGAAATATAGTGCACAAAAACGTTTTGGTGCTTTATAATGTTTTTGTGCCTTTCGTGGAGCTCAACAATTACACAGACTAGTATACACAGGATGAGATTTGGATCGGTCTTGTCTGACCGATACCCAATCCGCAGAAAATGCCAGGATCGGAGCCGATACCGGTCCCGAGTTGTGATCTTGGTTTGCGTGCATCATGGATGGCTTTCTTGGAATCGTTTACTTGCATATTTATTGTATAAATCCATAAAGAAATGGTAAACTGTAAAAAAAATAATTCCATCCTATGTCCTGGTTTCTTTGTTGTTTCATATTCCAAAGGAAAAAAAAAATCATAATTTTTTTTGGTTATATTTTTCTTTGAGAAACTTAAAAAGGCCTGATTTATTCCATGCATTTTGTGTTCTTCAGCTTTTATGTTGTGATTTTGCTGCATGGCATTATGGGTAATCTCGCGTTCAACCAGAGAGTGTGGATTTGAGCACAAAATAGCATATACATGCAGAATTGTAGCATAGACTTAAGTAGAGGATCTAAGCCTTGTTGGATCATGGATTGCTTTCTTGGAATTGTTTACTTGCATATTCATTGCATAAACCCAGAATGAAATGGTAAACTGATGAAATTTGTAATAAAACAAATTGCAAACGTGTGCATGCATACTTAAACGTGCTCGGGTTGAGTTGTGTATGCACACAGCTTGCGCGCATACTCAGACACACGTATGTATATTATATATACTTTCTCAGTATTTAGTTAATTGTACTCTAAAGTCCATGACAGCTATCACAACACAGTGGGTAATTCTGAAAATTAATGAGAATGATAATTCTTAAAAGACTGTTCCAGACTTTGCCCAAACTCATTAACTAAATCTCTCATTTAAATATATTCTAAAGACTTTCGGGGAAAAAAGAGAGGGGGGGGAAACATTATTGCTATGTAAGCATTAACCCGATTTGAAAATGCTGAGATGAAGAATTTTATGGAAGACTGGAAGTCTATCAGTCAACTGGAATCCTGCGCTAAACACATCTATCTGCTATAATACCAGACGATAAACCTGGTCACATGGTGAAGGAAAACAATCCATTTCCTCAGCCGGTTTATTTGTCTGGGGTATATGTTTAGTTTAGAGTTGTTGATCTTAGTTTACTGTAAATCCTCTGTGACCCTCACATGTAAGTGGATCTCTTCCTTTGGCATTAAACCACAGCCAAATTCAATTTTGTGATATTTATTTAGTTAAGCTGCAAGTAAAATGTTTTTTCCTTTGATTTATGTAGGTAAAACTGTTCACATGACCCCATAGTAAATTCAAAATAAATAAATAAATTTTAACTGTGTGCTAAAATATGCTGATGTACTGTAATGTGGAGTTGGAAATCGTTTCCTTTGCTTCTTGATTTGGAGAAATGTGTCTTAGCCTAGCCTAGCATGTTATCCTTCCAGTGCTGATGATGTTGAAGTTTTATAGAGGCTTTGTAAAGCTCCTGATAGCTCAAGCTAGTCTTTCTTGCTTTTCTCGTCAACTGATTGTGCCAGTTAGATGTTTTGGCTCGTTCACTCTTTCTCTCACAGATTACTTCTCAGTTTCCTCTGTTCTATGCAGTTCTCTTCTGTCTTTACCTAAGAGACAAAAACTGAAATACATTATCTCAGAGACAGAAGAAGTGTCAGTGGTTAAAAATGTGGATAATGGAAAGGTTGGGGTTTGGCGGTCAGGTCTGTGGAGGGGTGGGAACTGGAGATCTGCTCAGGTTGTGATCTTGGTCCAGTATCGATGTCAGCCCTCGTTTCTGTGTTGCCACAGGGATCTGATTATCCCTCTCAGGCTCAAATTAAGTTTTAGTAACAAGTTTTTAGTACTCCAGATACATAAAATATGTATCTGGAGTAATAAGGTAGTTAGTTTTTAACTGTTGCAAATCAGCAACGCCTGCCTTGAGAGGGTTATGGGTATTAGAAAAAGAAAAAAATACTTTATCTGACTGCTAAAATCATGTGGAAACATGCATTTGTTAAAGGGATAATTCACACAAAAATGAAAATTGTCATGATTTACTCAACTGCATGTTGGTCCAAACCTTCTGTTGATGGGAAAAGGAGCTGTTTAGCAGCTGTTGTCCATAACTATGTGCTGTAAGTGAACAGTAGTCCATACGACTTCTGCCTTATATTTTAACTCTTCTGAAGCCATTCAACATGATTAATATTTTTCTTTAGTCTGTCCATCACACAAAGCTATCATATAATTTTGAATATATCTCTGTGTTCAACAGTTTTATGTTTTGTTTATGGAGCTTGAGAGCCTCAATCAACATTCACTTTCATGGTATGAACATATAACACAAAACACTAGGTGTTCCAAATGAAAGGATTATATTAAATAATATAATGAGTTTTTACTATATTGTATTTTAATGTTTTGAAGTGGATAGTTCATCTGAGAAATCAAACCCCTGGAGCCCCAAAAAGCGTTGTGTGAAGATGACAGGAAGTGCTGTATTGGCAGTTAAGTTGGTGTAAATGTTGGACTTGCCCAGCCTGTGGTCAGTCTTTCGCTCAAGTCTTTGAGCGAGTGAGCGAGAGAGAGAGAGAGAGAGAGAGATGGAAAGTGTGCTCCAGGCCAGGACTGAGGGAGTCTCTGGCTCCGCGTGTGTGCTGAGATCTTCCTCTGAACTCTCTCTCTGCTGTCAGATGTGTGTCTTGCCCAGCAGTCTTGATTAACCCCTTCAGTGCCCACTCAATCCCGTGGGAGAAATCGTAAGTGTGTGCACCTCCCGAATCACTGCGGTGCTCAAACTTTTTTATAAACTCATATTAGCTGTCTGTTGAACGTGTGTGTGTAGAGGAACTTATTTGTGTACAAAGGTTATGGTTATTATTATTTTTTATTTTATATATTTTTTGTAATTAACACAATGGCTCTCTGTCTCAGTCTTATTGTATTTTATTTTAGTTTTATTTCCATTTTCTTTTTTTTTAAATAAGTTTACTTATAAAGTTAACTAAGGGTTCCTGCACCAAATAATTTTTACATGATATTTTACATTTACATGTATTCCACATGTTTTATGACTACTTTAAAATCAACATGACATGAAAAGTGACCAAATAAGAATGTTGTCCTCCATTTTATTGTGCACAGTATCATATTCCAAAGAACACAATGTTTCATAAACTTTCATATGACAGTTGTTGAATATAATATATTATATAATATATTTTCATATATTTCATTAATTAATTTTTTATAATATTATTATTATTTTAGCTGCTGCTGCGGTTATTTTTGCATCAGCTGATTTTTATTTAATTGTATATTTTTTCATATTTCATTCAGTTAGTTAGAGGTTAAGTAATTTAGTCTGACTGATTTGTATAACATTTTGTAATTTGTCTAAATTGTTCTTGAATTTATTATTCTTAGAAAATTGAAATAGTTGATTAAATTAGTCTGACTGCGTTTCTTTCTGTTTGCGTCAGCTGATTTGTCATAATTTTGTAACTTTTTTGTTTTTGTTTTCCCATCAGATATATATTTTTTACATGTTTATTATTATGTTTGTGTATTCTTTGTATTTATTTTGTGTTTGAATATTTACATAATCATATTTTTGTTTAATTATGTTATTCTTGTATTTATTTATCTAAAATGGTTTGGTTTGAGTAATGTATTGTGAGTGCCACAATTACTTTTTTGCATCAGCTGAACTTCGAGAATAAAGCCCGCAGACATGCGGCAGAGCGCAGAGAGATGCGTCACGAGCAAATGGTGAAGGGTTAAAAGAAATCAGTGGGGGACGGAGCTGTGTGTCAATATTTGGACAGTTACTGTGTGGCGCAGCAGATGAACGCAGCATCTGCTGTGTGCGGGAGGGTTTCTGGATGAGTGTGAACGGAGAGGGAGGTGGGTGATTGTGAAGCTGGCACACAGTATGCACCAAGACACATTCCACAGGAAGTCCTGCGATTCCGCTGGCATGCACGCCCACTATTCATCATAAATATTTTAGCAGTATCATACCCCAACCATGCCCCAGTGATTTTGCCAAGCAAGGGGAAAACATTTAGCTTTCTCTCTCTCCCGCTCTCTGATGCCTTGTAAATTAATTTTCATGCTGCAAATGTCAGTGTATTTATTTTTCCATGAGCGGCATCATTAGATATAACAAGAATAATCTTAAAAATCTCACATCAGCAATGTATAATCTGACGCTTCACTTCAAAGCCAGACTGTTTACCATATCAAGGCGATGCCGTCAGAGACTGTTTCTCTATGCTTGTTTACTATGAAATTGGCAAAATCGTCAGGAATGGAAACAGAGAACATTTTTGTTAAGTTGTGATGCTCATTAAAATGGATCTTCTCTCTCCCCTATGGCCTTCTGCTCGTGATAATGTTCTGTCGAGACACTTAGAGCATTTTGTATTCCTCCGTCTCGCTTTGTCTCGCTTTAACCCTCGCACGTGCATATATTGTCCTTCCCTGTGATGTGAATCCGTTAATGAGTTCTCTGACAAATACAGTAATGGCCTTTCACTTACGCATTTGGTGTGCTGTCTGTTGGAATTACATCCCGCTCTGCTGAAAGAAAATGGCTTGTATCCTCAAAGGTACAAGAGGGTCAATGGCACCACAAACGCTTTGCTGTGTAAGAGCTCCAAAGACATCTTTGCGGGAATTCCTTACTGAGACTATAAATGGAACGGATCATTGAAAACAGTATTTTCTTTGCTCGTTTGAAATGGAGTTTGATGTATTATCCCGACATACTGTACTCCCTCCCTCGTGCACCTAGAACATTTATTGATTTAAAGGATCTTCCACATAACTCCCATCTAGGTTTTAACAAACTTTGACCTCCACGCTTGAATTTTTAAAAGGAAGTAAAAAACAAACAAACAAAAAAAAAAACATTAGCCAGTTTCACAGAACATTCTTAAAGGAATCGTTCACCCAAAAATATAAATGTACTCATCCTCACACCATCCACCTCTGCAGTGAATGGGTGCCGTCAGAATGAGAGTAATCCACATGATTCCAGTCCATCAAATAACATCTGTTTTGGACTTTTATTGTATTTATTTGTGGTTGGATCCAGATCCAGGTCCTCCCACCTTACATATACCTAAACTACCCATTTCCACCCCTGATCCCTAAACCCACCCATCTCCACCCCTAGATGGGGATCCAACCGCACCCACTGGATCCAGTGTTCTGCAGTTAGGGGCTACTGATTTTTGGTTTAAATGGTTTGAAGTAGGGATGCACCGAAATGAAAATTCTTGGCCGATACCGAAAACCGAAAAAGAGAAAACCAAGGCCGAAAACCGAAACCGAAACACCGAAAGAAATTATGCCAATTATTAGTACCATTGCATTTATTGCTATGACCGTGTACTAACTTTACTAAAATTAAGACATTGCAATTGCAGAAATTAATATTAAAGTTTCAAAGATAATTACAATTTAATAACTTATTTAAAAAAAAAAACATAAAAATACATAATTACAAATGATGCAAATATTTATTAAGCACATTGCAACAATGCACAGTATAAAATAAAATTCAAAATAAAAATGTATCCCACTCATGTGTATATTTAATAATAATGTACAGGCCTACTGGCCTGCAGAAAGGTTTTAAAATGAACAGTTCTCTCATAAAAACAAAGTGCATTTAGGTGAAGTGCATTTGAAATTGTTCTCTGTAGGACTAGAAAGTGCATCACTTCTCCAGTATAGGCAAGAAGGTTGTCACTTCTGGGGATGGGGACTTCAGACAGTTAACCATCTAGCTGTTGTGTGTGTGTGTGTGTGTGTGTGTGTGTATATATATAGGGCTATATATATATATATATATATATATATATATATATATATATATATATATATATATATATATATATATAGTAGCCTAAGAACAAAATAGCCAACGTATTATTATTATTTGAGGCACTTTCTTGCAGAATTTCACTTAACATATCAGACAACGAGGGTGCATGCCCCTCATCTGGTGCAGAGACGAGTCTTTTCTGCGCTTGGCGCTTCTCCGTCTCCACGCGGGTTCTCCGCATCCAGCGCGGCCTGGATCATTTCTCGTGCGCGCTGCCTTATTTCCGCATCCAAGTAATGGTTTTATAACGCGGATCAAGCACATTCGCGATGAAGTGCAGAGGATCCGACAAGATCTCAGTGAGACGTGTGCTAACAGACTCTATAAGACTGTACTTTTCTTTGTTTTTACTTCGTGGTCCGTCTTAATCTCTTTGTTAGGAGACGTTTTAGTGCTGCGAATAAAGAATAAGAAGAGAGAGTGTTCTCACTGGTGTTAAGTGAATGTTGCGTGGAGCTCGTGGTCTTCGCTATGCAGGTGCACGTGCAGGTCGCGGTTTCTGTTTGCGTCATCACAACATTTCGGCCGTGTTGTTTCGGTGATAAAAGTCTATCGGCCGAAAACCGACAAAGCCATTTTCGGCCGAAAATTTTCGGTGGCCGAAATTTCGGTGCATCCCTAGTTTGAAGTTAAAAACAGCTTGATGGATTTGTTTCTTACAAACACACAGCTTTTCTTTTCACAAGACATTAACTGATGGACTGGAGTCTTGTGGATTGTGATGTTTTTATCAGCTGTTTTTACTCTCGTTTTGACGGCACCCATTCACTGCAGAGGATCCATTGATGAGCAAGTGATGTAATGCTACATTTCTCAAAATCTGTTTCCATGAAGAAACAAATGTATCTACATCTTGGATGGTCTGAGGACGAATTTTCAGCCAATTAAAATTTTTGGCCGGTCAATTACTTTAAGAATAAAATTCTTCTTAAGTGCAATTTTCTTTTTATTTTAGAGTAGAATGAGTTTCAATTCCATTAAAGTAATCGTTTTTTGCACTTGCAAAAATAGCTGAAAAGGATTAATCTAGGGATAGTGAAATGGTGCTTGTGAAAAACATAATTTACAGCCATTGTTGTAAAACAAAAAACAAAATCCTTTTCTAAGTGAGCTTGATGGAGAAATATATGTAAAAGTGCAAAAATATAGAATATGTCTCCTCAACATTCTCAGATGTTGCATTTCATACAGTGTCTTTTTTACTGAAAAAGCCAAAAGCGTTCCCACACACATGAATGCTCTTTGCAGGTATTGTGGAGCCCACAGCGGGTCCGAGACGTCTGTTCTCTGTAGGCCGCTGCTGAAGGAGCTTAGCTTAGTTTTGTTCTCTGGCTCTGGGCAGCATCTGAACAGCTTCCCTGTATCTCTCTCCAGCAGTCGGAGAGCACATAGAGACGCCACCGGTGATGAATGGGGCACCTTGTCAGTTAAAATGAAAATTCTTAGCCAGATGATAGCTTCATATTAATGCCTGTTTTATAGATTGGAGCAAGTTGTCCGAACAAGATGAATGTTGGTGATGAGAGGAGAGATATAAAATAAAACCGCTCCTGTACCTTCATCAAGAGCACGGGCCTTTGGGCGTGGCTTGTCACATGGTACAGAGACACATGCTCTTTCCTGTCTGTATAGAGCCTAACTGGAAGTAAAACCCTATTAGTGTTCTCCATAGTGGTATTGATTTTTAGCAGGAGCCTTTCAAGACGCACTTTGAGCTCTGAGGTTGTTCAATTATTGTGTATCAAAATTTTCATGCTGGTATCAAATTTTCATGTTGCAATTAATTACTAATGCTTTTATCACTGTATACGGTATTATCAAGATATTAGAAATTTTTTTTTTAATCAAAAAATTTAGTCTTTAGGTCATACTGTATAACGGGTTTAAAACATTTTTTTCGTATAACAAAAATAACAATGCAATAAAGCCATACAGAAAAATATATAAAGTTTTACATGGATTAAAGTGCAAAAATACTTGAAAATAAATAGCCTATTAAGTCTAAATATTTAAGTATTTGGGGCTGTGATGAACACCACAGCAAATCCACAAATCTGAATGACTGTTTAAATGCGTTCTGGAAAGTAGAGCAGCTGCTTTATTTATGGGGTTTACAGGGTAACTGCTTACGGGGCATAAAATAGAATTGGGATTGGGCCTTACTGACCCCAAACTTTTGAATGTTACTGTAATGTTAGAAAATATTTATATTTTAAATAAATGCTCTTCTATTTAACTTTTTTCATCAAAGGATCCAGAGTAGTATCACAGGTTCCAAAAAAATATTAAGCAGCATATCAGTTTCCAGCACTGATAATAAATTATCATATTAGAATGATTTCTAAAGGATCATGTGACACTGAAGACTGGAGTTATGATGCTGGAAATTCAGCTTTGATTACAGGAATAAATTATATATTAATGTGTGTTAAAATAGAAAAACATTATTTTACATGATAATATTTCACAATATAATTTTTTTCCCGTATTTTTGATTTGATTTATGTGTGTGTCTTTCATGAGCAGCAAATCAGCATATTAGAATGATTTCTAAGGATCATGTGACACAAAATCTGCTGTGTCATAACAGGAATAGATTATATTTTAGAATATATTAAATTTTTACTTTGTTGATTTTTTTTAAATTATACTCTATATTTTGATAAAATAAATACAGCCTTCATTTTATATTAAAATTAATATTATCTTTTTCAGATTACAGCTTTTTAAAGCTTTAATGCTATAGGATGATAGTTTGTTACCTCACGAAAGTATCTTTTGTTTCTTGTTTTGCTATACTGTACTTCTTGCCTCAAATAAAAATTTCAGATGTTGTGATTCATCTCGGAGCAGGTTTGATTGGTGGCTTTGAACTCTTTATTGAAGAATTTTGAAAAATCCCAACAGAAAAGAGAAATGGGAAAAACAGTTCCTGGAATCAAGAGCGCTGAAAATCGAGGCGGTCACAGTTGCACTGTACAGGCAATGGATGTTTCCTGACCGTCATTTAATGCAGCATTGTGTGTCAGAGAGCAAGTCCTATTACATGCAGCTGTTTCATCAGCATCTATTGCCGTTAGAAGTCCATCTCCCTCCTTTTCTGGCAAACTCTCGCTCTCTCTCTTTTTGTGCTCTTTCTGGGTGTTTCTCTGGTTTGGCTGTGGCTGAAAGCTTTAAGTGTTGTTCTCTCTGAGGTCTGTCCCTGACTGGCTCGCGCTCAAAGCTTTAGCGATCTGTTCAGACACATTCCATTCACACAAGCCCAGTGTCCTGTCAAAGCAATGATATTGATTCAGAAAAAAAGAGAAAAATCTCTCTCGTTTTCCTCCCTCTTATTTAATTGTTTACATCTCATTTTAATCCTCATGTCTTGTTTGAAATGAAATCCATCCATCCATCCATCCATCCATCCATCCTTCCTCTCACCAAACAAATTGGTAATTACGTGATCGTGACATGATATGGACCTGCAGTGAGCAGACACATGAAAGAGGCCTCGGACACGACCACAGCGAGAGGTCTTTGAGAGAAAAAGAGACGGCTTGAATGTAGAGAGGATGGGCTCAGAGCAGAGGACATGCAAATTAGAGACAGAGAGGATTTCAAGCTTTGGCTGGTTTCTAGTGGCCATGAGCTGATGTGTTTCAGCATCACGCAACAGAAAGCTTTACATTCAGCTTAAGTGTTTGAGGAAAACATTGCTCAAGTTCCACCCCAGCCTGGTCTGGCTTTATCTTTTCAGATCTGAAAAGTCATGTTTTTTGTATTAATGTGTATATATAAACCTTTTAAATGTATTGTTTATATATAGATTAGTTATCATTTAATTATTACTTCTATTTTCACTTGTTTTTTCCAACATGAATATAGCTAGAATGGCGCTGAATTATAAATTATTTATATATTTATGTATGCAGTATGTATAGTATGAACAAAAATAATGTTGTTTATTATAGTTAAAATGAAAGAAAAATAAACAGGTCACCATGTTTTTCTATTTTAGTTTATAATTCTTTTTTTGATTGGATATTGGTGATATCAGTATTGAGAGTGTGAGTGATGGCTGGCATGACTGAAAAAAAAGATATATTTTTTTTTAGCAAATAAAATATTCACGTTTTTTTTTGTTTTTTTTGCACAGTATTTATCAAAATCACTAAAAATGATATAATTTGACCATTTCAATAATTCTATCAGTAGAACTGCTATAATACCAATATGATTGTCTGCTTCATTTTTATTTAATGATTAATTTAACCCCTTTTTTTAACTTTTACTTTTACATTATGGTACTGCAAAATTTATTAGGAAAATAATATTTCACTCTTTTTTTTTACTTAATAATATATCATATTTAATTACGTTTGTTTTTGCCTTTTTTTTTTTTTGGTAACGAATTATGACATTTACAAGCAATTCCTGAATGAAAATTGTTTCTGCACCATTTTCTTTTGTGTGTATGATATTGGTATAATATTGGTACACCAGAACATATTTTTCACTGATTCTATCGATGCTTTCTCCGTGGCAGGTTTCGAAAGTTACTAAACTGTACAATCTTGTGCTCTATTTTAAAGTGTTCTGATGTATAATTTCACTTTAAGTATGTGAATTCACCCAGAGACACTGCTTTGTTTTGTTTAAAACAGTCAGATGAAATGGTATGGCTTTATAATACAATAATATTTGTAATATTTTTTTCATCGTGGATATCAGTTGTCAGTTATAATAGATAAAGTTATTGGTCAACTTGCCTCTAATCATTCCACACTACTTTTAATATTGAGGTTATGAATCTACAATGACTTGAGTGATCTTGACATTAATGAACATTCACAGAATAAGTTTTTCTGGACCAAAGGCCTGGAGGTTTGGAGCAGTTCTCTGAGGGTTTGCTGCTCACTGCTCATGTTAATGATGCTTGCACTGACTGAAAAGTGATGCCAAAGGGGTTTTAGGCCTTTGTGGAGTCTAATTATTGTTATCTGAAGCTGATTTTTAACCACACTACCAAAAGAAGAGAAGAGAGCAAAGTTCCCGATGGAAATCTGTCAAATGACAGCAACTTTCAGTGAAATCATGGGATGTATGTAAACTTTTGATCAAAGAATCTCATGATAAAACAGGCGTGGTCTCTAACAGCATGTGTGTGCAAACCCACGAGTGATTTCAACTGATGACGTCACTTCCACCTAACCTTTAGCATAACTGCAGTCTCATTGTCATCAGCTCTCGTTCCCCACACAAGCGATATCGTCTCCGTCTCACCACTGTAATCTGCTCTGCACATCAGCAACAGAATGAATTGATCCAATCAAAGCAGTTCATCGGTGATGTCACACGATCGATCGCTGTTTTCACCTGCTGAGTCTCATCTCGGCTCGCCGTGTCTCTGGTCTGTCATCTACTTCATGCTCACTGCTTTATTTCGTCTGTCTTCCTCTAAAGACCTCCTTTTTCTCCAAACCACTCTGAGTCTGTCTGACCTCTCATCTTCCCGCAGCCAGTCCATTTGTATTTATTATTTTAGCTTAGGACGGATGTCTCATTGAAATATGGTGTCTCCAGGTCTTTCATGTTGCCCCGGCCCGTGTTTTATCTAAGTAATGTGCTTTGTGTCTTTTGCTTTTCTCTGCTTTTCTTTCATGCTGCATTAGATTGAACAAGGACAGCCAATGAAAAAACACATTTACATTTTCTCTTTTAACATTCACAAATTCAGACATGATTTTAGTAGAAAATGCAACAAGAAGAAAATATTTATCTATCATCTATATATCATCTATATTGTTTTTTTTAATCTTTTTAAAAAACAAAACCCTTAATGATCAGATGACATTTATTATAAATACTCTTTTTTTTTTTTATCAAATTTTGAATTGAATTAGAAAATAATAAAAAAAGATGTTTTCACAAAGCTGTAGGTATGTGATTTAACTCGGTGTGAATGATATTTTTAAGTAGATTTTGGCCATTGGAGATTGGCCATTGTCTTCATTTTGGCTATCAATAATCAGCCATTATTATAAAAAATGATTGTCTATCATTCAAAATTTATTTTTGGTGCAAAATACATTTTTGGTGATTTCTTTCATTTTGGCTGTCAATACTTAGCAGTTGTTATAATAAATGCATCTGTCGACCTAAATTTTTGGTGTATTGCTTAATATACTATATTTATATATATATATATATATACACACACACATACACATACACACACACACACACACAGAATGTTTTTTTTTATTTTTTTGGGATAATCCAGTGAATTTTGTCTACATGAAATTAATTGCATTGTCCAAAAATATGCAGTTATTATAAAAATGATAATAACATTATACTTTACATAGCATTGACACTATATAAAATAACTCCTATAGCTACATAGCTAAAATAGCTTTAAGAGTTTGGTCAAACCATTATAAAAGAAAAATTACTTTTGTTAGATTTTTTTTCCATGTAAGTACAGTATACTCTAGGCTATTAACAAGAAAAAATAAGTCCTAAAATTATCAGCTTCCAATATCGGCCTAGATATGATACCGATACTGGTCTGAAAGAGCTTCAGTGTTGATTGACACTGATAATGATGCATCCTAATACACAGAATGTACACACATAGTATGTTGTATCCACCTCGTTTCTTTCTCTCCTTCTTCTGGAGGATCTTGCGCAGTTTCTTCCGGCTGTCCACAGACCCATGAGATCTGGAGCAGAGGGGAAGCTGTCAGCATGTCTGATGCCTGTCAGAGACAGAGGCCGAACAATGGATGCTCTTCTCTCATCCATCTGGCCTGCTGTATGTATATAGGTCAAAGACAATGGAGCGTAGAGAGAGAGAACTCGGCCACTGATAAAGTGCAGTGGAAAATTAAATGTTAGCGTTTTGTGGTATCATAGAAAATGACAAATGACATGTGGTAATGGTCTTAAGCCGATAGCAACGCCTGCTTCCCAGCAACATTAATTCAAGCAGGCAAGTGCAGGATGCGGCTGGCGTTCTGTTCGGTGTGACCTGCGCTGGAGGTTCTGTAATAGACCGAGTGACTAGAGAGAAAAGCCAGAGGAGTTAGAAGATAAAGCAGCAAACTTTAGGAGGAATAAAACAGATAAAATTTCTGTTTATTTACATTTAAATAACTTTTTTTCAGCACTTCTCTTGGGCTTTAGAGTTTATTCTCTGTTTTTCTTATTTTTTTTCCCCCTTACTTTTTTTATTTATTTTCAAGAATACATGTTGCATAGTAAGGAATGACATTGTGCTGGTGAAGCTGGCAGTAGCTGGTGCTCATTGCAGGTAATTCTGGCCAAGAACCACCACTTAGACAGGAAGCAACCGTCTGACCATGTCTAGCCGCAGTATGCCTGGGTGGTATGACTGTACATACAGTGTGACGCAAAAAATATGTCAGAGGGAATTGATTCTGCTATACTGAATCAGTGATGTGACTTTAACTCTTAAACCAAGCAGACAACTGTATTCTGCTCTGCAAACTGTTGCAGATGGGTGTTTTCAGTGTAGACGACTTTGATCATTCTGGGAGTGGTTTAGTTTTGTAACTGTAGGTTTGTTGAAGATTCCCACATGAATGCATATTGAATGTGGGAATGAATGCACAGTTTATTTTTTTATTTTATATAATGTTATGTAAGTCTGTAAGTCCACTGAAGCCAGATGACTTTAATAATCCTATCTTTTCTCACCTACTACAAAACTCAAATTTTTAAAATAAATAAATCATCAATAATCAAACAACTAGCATTTCAAAACTACCTTTATCTATATATATTTATACCTAATATATATGTATATGTATATGTACAGTATATGTATATATAGAGATAGATTTAGAATAAATATAACTATATTGTACATTTTTGACATACTGCTAACGGTCTTAACAGACATTTTCACATATTAATATTCATTGGCATGTACTTTAGACATTTTAGCTGGGTTTCTGATAAATAATTACTTATTGTATATAACCTGTGCAAAAACAGCCAATCAGGTTGGAGCTTGCTGTTTTTCAAGACAGCTGTATGCATCCAATGGTCTGTTAACGGTTTGCAGGTGTATCGTCTGAAGGGGAAACTAAGCTCTGTTATTATTTCACTTTCTGCAAGATCATGAAAAAGGTTTCATGATAAAGGAAACCTCTCTGAAATTCACTACAGGAGAGCAGCACAAGTGTGTGTCAGCTGGTACTCTAGATTTGGTTGAAGGTTCCTGGCATCTCAGAAATCAGCACAGTAAGAGCAGCAGGTTTATCAATTTGAGCTGGCCAACTGCACAGCTAAATGTATGTGAAAGTTAACAAATCCCTGAGGTAAATTGAGCCAGATTTCAGCTGTCTGTGTGAGACTACTGAGGTGCGACATGCTGGATTGAACCTAATGCCTGAGGCTAGTGCAATCAAACCGACAGTTGAAGACTCTCCAGTTCCCAGCTGGGGAGAATCTCAACCGCACGGCAAATGACTCACCTCAGAGCTGGGGAGGAAGACGCGGTGACATTGTTTTCATCCACTATTAAAGCACTCCGTCAGTGGTAGCATTTATATTTTCTAGAATTAGAATTAGGGCCATTGCAGCATCCCAGTTCACATGGTATCAGTAGTATTTTGTGTGTGGGGTTAATACAGCCCAAATTTTTTCTTCTAATATTGCTAAGCATTTGATAATATTGACAGTTACATAAATGTATATATACTTTAAACCAGCCCTGGTCCCTCCACAGTGTTCATTGCTCCCTACTTCCTGAGCAGGGGAAATCTGTTGGAACACTTTGGAACATTCATTCATGGATTTGCACTGTGCAATGTCTTTCACACATGGACAAGTGTGACATCATATACCTCGGTAAATAAAAAATACAATTTAAATTCACATGCACTTTGAATGGAACATATACATTCATTTCGAAATGGAATCATGGTGGAATATCCTGTGATGTCCACTTTGCAGGACACTTACGGTCGAATAGAACAAACGTATGAAGCAATAAGAGAAACCATACAAAAAGTGCGTGAGGAACTGGAAATGGAACCTCTGTCTTAGAAAATTTTAGAGCAATTATCATCTGAGTCAGGATAGCACATCAGCTGTTGTGACCAGTTAAACCCAGTGAACACCAGCTTGGTCAGGTTGGTGGACCACCAGTGGTGTCACTTTTTTATTATTATTATTGCTGTTGCTCTTAACTATCGAATCAAGGAAGTGTAAAATCTGACATAAGAGTAGAAGTATGCTGAACTGAGAAGCAGTTACTTTTTTAGTGCCCAGTTTGGGATCATCCAGTATGTTGTCATTTGTATTTTATAACCAGGTTTAACTAGATTAATCTAAGATGGTTTATCAGCATACTGTAGTGCATTCATTGAGCTATCCCGATTATGCATTTAACAAGTGGCAATTTTGTCCTTAACAGTGTTTACAGGTTTCTATATGCCAATAAATTTTAGATTTAGATTTGCTTTTTAAAATCAAAGAAGCTTTAGAAAGTATAGCAAGTAAGCATATACTGTAAGCTTAACATTATTAGACCTGTAAAAAAGTTACAAGTTGAGAAGTTTTTGTAATATACAATTTACATACAATATATTTATTATAAAATCAATTGATTCTAAAATAAATTTATTTACAAATATTTATTTATTTTAACTATTAAAATAGAATTAATTTAGAGTAATTTAAATGTAAAAAAGTGAGTGACGTGGCATTCAGCCAAGTATGGTGACCCATACTCAGAATTTGTGCTCTGCATTTAACCCATCCGAAGTGCACACACACAGAGCAGTGAACACACACACACACACACACTGTGAGCACACACCGGAGCAGTGGGCAGCCATTTATGCTGCGGCGCCGGGAGCAGTTGGTGGGGTTCGATGCCTTGTCAAGGGCACCTAAGTCGTGGTATTGAAGGTGGAGAGAGAACTGTACATGCACTACCCCCACCCACAATTCCGTCCGGCCCGAGACTAGAACCCACAACACCTTTCGATTGGAGTCCAACCCTCTAACCATTCGGCCACGACTTCCTATATTGTACATTATTTTTGGACACTACTTATTCTCTTAGATCTCAAAATCAAATCAATTTGAGCGCGATTTAAACCCAGATGATTGTAACCACTCTAAGCTCATCTGTCTTGTGAAAGCTATATAGCCTGTCTCTGATATGGTGATAACACTCGT
>NW_020524090.1:0-37081 GCF_003368295.1 Carassius auratus | reverse complement strand
TTTCCTGTAACAGGTTTTTCCATTTCCACCAGGTCACGCTCTGTTTGTCGTAGCTCCGTCAGGAAAACACAGACGGCCCTGACCCAACACTTGTTATCCCCCTCTGCCTCCGTGCTGCTCGCAGATGCGGTGTCTGCCCAGCACACTGACTGATGACTGCTCCACAGGAAATTCAAAAAATACCAATACAGGCATATTTTGGAGGACAAGGTATAATGCTTGACTCTGTAACTTTTATAATACAAATACATATATTTAAAATATATAATTAATGATATACAATATTATTTATTACTTTATTATAGCTGAATACAAATAACTAAATAACAGTTTCATCCTCAAAATAGATCACAAACATTTATTTTAATATTTTACAATTGCTATTATCTATTTTATTAGATATTTACATTTAACAAAACACAACATTTTTTTCCAAGTACCCATTGGAAACCTGCTAGAACCACCCTTGTTGAAATCACTGGTCTAGATCTTCATTGTTTATTTGTATGACGGTTGCTTCATCCTCGCTTTATTTTCTTACCTCCAACACAACAAACACTTACCTAGTGGGGTCTTTGCAGGCTGTGAAATGTTTTGAAGCAATCCACACCCAGATCCTCACACACACACACACACACAGACAAAGGTGGGGGTGGGATCGTGCTGGGCTGTTCCCGTCTTATTTGTTCAGAGTGGAATGCAGGACACTTGAAAAATTTCATTCCTGAGAACTATTTCTCCCTAGATTGCCTCATGGGTCAAAAGACCGACACTTTTACAAAGAGGCAGTACAGTAAGTGCTGAAAGTACGACCTAAAAACTTAAACACGGAATATGAAGGCTCTCTCGAGTCAACCTGAGGCCTACATTGAACAGTACTGTCCCTTCACAAACATGCTTTGTGAAAATTTGATGTGCATTAGAGCTTCATAATAGTCTGAATCTAAAGGCCAGCACTTAAACCTCATGGGTCCTGGGATAACATGTCTTTTTTGTTTTGGTTTGACAAAACCCAACATCTATCAACCAGTTTTTTGAGTTTTTGAGACGTGTAGACTCACTGTTGGGCTGCCGCTCTTGGCCCAGCACCTGGATGTCCATTGGTGAGTAAATGCTGCTAAGAATTTCTCTCCGATTCTCTCCGCTATGTTTGTTGCAGGCGTGGATGGATCGGGTTTGCCAGTCTGTCCAGTAGAGCGTCTCTTCATAAAGAGTGAGGGCAAACGGGTGAGTGAGGGAACCCTCCACAACGGCCTCCCTGTAACCATCAACACACATAAACCATAAACACACACTCTATGTATACTGCATTTTGATGTTAAATGCTCTTATAGTGATGCATGACATTGTTCACAACACTGCAGTGGTGCTGTTGATGTATGATGCTGCTGACGTGTTTTCTGGTGCGCCCAATAACAAAGATAACACATCAGCAGCGTCATACATCAACGGCGCCGCTGCAGTGTCGTGAATGCGCTCACAACAGACCTAGAAGAGGAGAAAATGCTGAATAAAGTCGTAATCTTTGTTATTTTTGGACCAAATTGTATTGTTGATGCTTCAACAAATTCTAACTGACTCTCTGATGTCACATGGACCACTTTGATGATGTTAACAGTAGTGTAGTTCTGCCAAAAATGCAAATTTTATTGGTTTAGACCCCACTGATTTTAACTGTATACATACATACATACACACACACACACACACATATATATATATATAGATATGGTCATCAGGTTTCATGTGTTCATAACCATGCTGGTCGACTGGATAGACTAGCACTGATGAGTAAAGACCAGCTCGGAATGTTTAGTCTTTCAGCAGGGAACACACATTCCAAGCCAGCTTGCTTTATGAATCCAGTTGGAATTCTTTATATGGGAAATAATTCCAGTAAATGTTAGTTAAGGACTCTGCTTTTCGTACATGTCTTAATTTCAAAGACATGAGAGCCCATCAGGTATTACTCTTTCCAAAAGGCATATAGAAAGGGAATTTAAGACCACAACAACATCAACTGAGGACTTTTTTAGACCCTTCAGGAAATCTGGAGCTCATGCGAAAACCGAACCACCCCCCACACCCCCTTTTGGGGGCCCGTAGGACTTCTTTTCCAAGAAGAAGGGGGAATTAAACAAATCAGGCTGTCATCGACCTGTAACTCTGCATCTGTTTTGGTCGTTAGTAGGGAGTCATCCCATTCTCTAACAGCACAGCTGCCCTTATTAAGTGAAGTTTCCTTGGAGTCCATCGGAGTGCCGTGTGTCGCGTTTGTCCGGCCGAACGGCGGCCTTCTGAATCACTGGACATAAATAAACAGGAGCGGATCACAGCAACAAGTGTTCAGAACCATAGTGCCATAGTATTCAGAGAAGCGTCGCTCATCAATCACCGAGCTGTAGTGTCATGAGCGGATAAATTTTCCTGGTTAGGTCGGGGGGCGTCTGTCTGTGAGAGCGTGCATGAAAGAGCTAGACATATTGTTCACCCTCCTGATTTTTAACAGCGTGTGACGAACAGCGGAATGGGGGAGGGGTGGTGGAGGGGGGTCAGCACTCTGGAAAGGTAATTACAAACAGATTTTTCACAGCTTTTGACGCACTCTTGGTAGTAACGGGGTTGTTTGAAGCCAGCAAACTGAAAAGGCTATTAAACAAAAGTGCCTGAAGGGCAAAAAGATCTTTGACAGAAGTACACTAGATGCTTTGTGTTGTTTTTGAGAAGAATGAAGAATAACCAAGCAAAGTCAATTATTACTTGAGAGTAAACACAACATTTTGTGGGAAAACAAGCAATAAACAAACAAACAAACAAAAAGAAAACTACATGTAATTTTTTAGTAGAAAACTAAGGATTTGATTTAAAAATGAAGGAACCAACCATTAATAATAATAAATGGAGCAATTCCAATAGGGTCCTCGCACTGCAGTGCTCGGGCCCTAATTAAATAACTTAAATGTAATACAATTATTTATTAAAATTATATTTTATTCCATATAAAATCTTTTATTTATTAAAATAAAAAAATTTAAATATATATATTTTTTTATATTTTAAAGATCTGACTTTTTTACTTAAAATAAAGCAGCAAACTATTAATTTAATAATTCAAAACAACTTTTCAGATTGAGAACTGTATGAATAGGTATGACAAAAAATAAAAAGAACCACTTTAAACTGTCTTTTTTGGTATACTAGTAATGACACTTTCATTTAATATTTTTTATGACACTGTAAAAAGTCTAATGAGCTATTTACTTAAAAAATTACGGTAACAATATTACAAATAATATTTTTGATTAGTTTTTCAGGCCTTTCCATTTGTTAATGGAATCTACCTGAATAAATCATGTGAAATCTCCTAATTTAATTAATCTATGACACTTCATATAATTAGGGAAATGTGCTCATTTATTTTAAGTTTATTCTGAAAAGTCTGTGATTTTAAATTAGGTCGGTTTGTATTTTGTTATTTTATACATTTACAAAACTGTATACAGCCAATCAGCTCAAGTAGGAAAATACTTGACAAATGCTGGAAAGTACTGCACTAGCTAAGCTACTGCTCATTAAACAAGGCTACAAGTAGGATCCATATATCCACAAGCTCTACTCTTCTGCACAATGGTAACGATTGAACTGTGCGATGGAACCTTCAATGTTACAGAAACTCTTAAAAATGTCAAATGTATCTGAACATTAAACATTAATATATGCTTCCCTTCACTCAAAAACAAAGTATCATTTAATTTCAATTTCAATATTACTTCTAAAATAAAACTGAAAAATTGAGCTAATTCTCTTAAAATACATAGGCAGCCTTCTTTCCTTAACTATTTTAGTTTAATCAGTTCCCCAATTCAAGCACCAAAACTGTCTCCTTAAAAAAAAAAAAAAAAAAAAAAGGAAAACGCATCTCTTGGTTTTATTAGTAAAAAGTCACAATTTTTTTAATGAAATCCACACATTATTTTTCGGACTATAAGTCGCACCTGAGTATAAGTCGCATCACTCCAAAAATCCATCATGATGAGGAAAAAAACATATATAAGTCACACTGGACTATAAGTCGCTTTTATTTAGAACCAAGAACCAAGAGAAAACATTACCGTCTACAGCGCCCTCTCACCATTGAGAACCAATTATCAAACGTCTCGATGATTTTCTGGTTTCTCCTTCAATGACATCTGCTGGACAACAGGCCAAGTCAGACCATATGACTCCTGCAGATCGACTAGCAATGCAAATCTTGACATAGCAGAGGCTCTGACATACCTTTCATTATTGAAGTTACTACAAAATCCTACATACACAAAAGAAAATGTAACCCTTTGGCTGGGGGGCCCAAATCATACCCATAATACCAGGCGGGATCGAGTAACAGTGGTATATGGTACGGAGGTCATCTCAAGTTAAGAGTGGGTGGAGATAGGGAGGGGGTGTTTGGATTGGGCCACAGACATACCATTCTGCTTCAATCCGGATGGGAAAGGGAAAGAAATACAAGGAGATGAATTGCGGAATAAGTGTGAAAGAATGAGGAAACTGACCGAGCTGTTCCGTCCAAGTTGGCCCTGTGGATGAAGCTGAGCTTTGCATCCGCCCAGTAGAGTTTCTGCTCCTCGAGGTCAATGGTCAATCCATTGGGCCAGTATATTTGCGTCTGGACAATGATTTGTCGATTGCAGCCATCCATTCCCGCCCTTTCTATTCTTGGCTCCTCCCCCCAGTCGGTCCAATACAAGTACCTGAAAGAAAAAAAGCAAACAAACAGATATCAGTCAGCTGGTTTCCATTATCCTAGAGAAAACAAAGTGAAAACTAAT
Source organism: Carassius auratus (assembly GCF_003368295.1). NCBI lineage: Eukaryota > Metazoa > Chordata > Actinopteri > Cypriniformes > Cyprinidae > Carassius > Carassius auratus. The sequence continues at coordinate 32,252 of NW_020524090.1, read as the reverse complement.
CAACCAGTCATTCAGACAACCCATGACTAGACGATAAAAATATATAGTTTTCACATTCATATTTGCAAGAAGTATAACATGCAATCGGTAACAAAGAACAAACAAACTCAAGTACAGCGGGGAATAGAGATGTCTGCAATGGTTTACGTATTGACTGGAAGCTGCTCAAGGTTAGGCAACGTGGATTTGGAGTTAGACTAAACAAACGTTTCAAGAGCAGGCTGTTTTCAAAGCCAACCAAATCAGCGTTATAATTGCCAGAGCCTGTCTTGCTTCATATGAGAGAAACACAACACAGAAACCAAACTAAAGCACATACTCAACAACTGCAAACTTCTTAGTTGGAGAAAGCCTTTTTGTGTCCAGGAAATACTAGCAGTCAATTTCAATTTCCATGGAAAGAAACAGATTGTAAACTTTCCATACTAACCCAAAAATGGCTGCACGATTCATTTAAAAATTAGTGATATGCCTTAGTGGGATTATGAAATCTCAAATAAACAAACTAAAATATATATGCTGTGTGTTTCAGAGTGAAGCACAGAACTGTTTGCATTTACACACTAGCAGCTCACGATTAGTTGTTTTCAGGTTCTCAGAGCAACTTGGTTCGTTATATATATATATATATATATATATATATATATATATATATATATATATATATATATATATATATATATATATATGTAACGATTCACTCAACTAACGATTCGATTTACGATTTTGATTTTAAGCTCTGATTCAATTTACGTTTTTTTTTTTTTACTAAATTAAAAAATATATATATAAATTAAATGTGTCCTTTTATTATTGCTTGGACAAAATCCTGAACTTTTCTTTGAGAAATTGAAATTTAAAACTAGAATAATATACTAATAACACTTGCAAATTATTGCTCTTTTGTTGGTTTTGATTGCTTCTATTGTCCTCATTTGTAAGTCGCTTTGGATAAAAGCGTCTGCTAAATAACTAAATTTAAATATAATGCAAACGTAAAAAAAACTAAATTGAAATTTAGTAAAAAGCCCCAAATCAAATAAATAGGTAACAAATAAAATAAATCTCTTCATATAAACAAAATAAGGCTTTGTCTGTGCTCTTTCCATTCAAAATTAGAGGCAACCACTGCATTTTAATCATGATCCAAACAAAGATGCTGCATACATGCAACATGATCAGTTTTTATTCTAAATTAGATTGTATAATTTCAAAACTTGAAGCAAAAACAGAGTAATTTGACTTCAGTTTTGTGAAACTATACATAAAAAATATCTGCATGAAATAGAAATAGCAGACGAGCTGAATGAGATGCAGATTCACTCTCTGCCAACAGGTGGTGTTTATAACTTTTCCTTGGTTTCTGCTGTAAACAAAGCAGCGCTGCATTTTAATAGGCATTATACAGAGACAAGATGAAAAAGAAAAAGAAAAAACCCAATTAAACTTTTCTAAAAAATAGTAAGTTCCCCTCAGACATACATTAACATAAACTCCTACCCCTAAATGAATCGCGATTTGTTAAACATCTCACCGATTTGAATCATCACATATTTGAATCGATTTTCACCCGGCTCGTGGTTAATCGTTACATCCCTACTTGCAGCTTAACTTGCATTTCTCACACAATGCTATTTTATAAATTTATAGACAACTTTTGTTTTTGTCTTCTCAGAGATGTAGCTTGAAAGCACTGTTACCATTTATTTTCAATCAGTGCAATACAGCAGCAACAACACTGGGCTAAATATCTCCTTTTGTGTACCTCTGAAGAATAGAGATGAGGGGGAGTAAATGATGACAAACTCTTTCTTTACAAACCACTACTGACAAAGGTAAAGGCACACCAAACCTTCAAGTGGAATTATGGGTAGCTCAACTGAGCATGCTTAAAATGTTGTATTGTAACTGAAGCACAGTTTACGAACTTATTTTTCTTGACGACATATCAGTGAACTGCTACAGTAAATGGTAAGGATTGGCTTTATCAGCAATGTTTTTTATTGTTTTATGCCTTTCTTAACCAGAACAATGGCCTGTTCATGCTGTAAAGTGTCACGTGTGAGACTCTAGCCTTTTTTGTAGGTCACATATAGCTTATAAGCCTATTTATGAGGGAATATGACGCAACTGAAAAATTATATTACAGTTTTGTGCATTACTATATCCATAATATATCAAAATGCTGTCCAGTTGTCTAATAAACATAAAAAAGCAAAAAAAAAATTGAATTAAAAGGAGAAGAAAGGAGGAATAAAGACAAACAAAAAAAAAACGACAACTGACAAGAAGCAAAAATGCATAAAGGGAAGCATTCGCCTAGAGAAACCGTGATTACTTACAGAATACAAGCTACGATAGCAAGCGTGTCACCAACGGAAACACTTATCAAATCTCATGCCAGCAGGGAGACCAAGCATGAAAACTCAACCAGCCCTTCCTCCCCTGAGATGTATCCTATTAGCCTGCCTGTGGCCCCAACGGTTCGCTGTATTTTTCTCAATTAGGAACTTTAACATTACACTGCTGCTGAAATCTGATGGCTGACAGAACAAAGAGACGGATGAACAATGGTTTTGCAGAAGACCATAACAAGGACAACAACTCTTCGAACGTCGCTATGTAGCAAGGTTCATAGCTGGTACTTTGACTTCATATTCAGCAGCTTATTAGCAAGGGATGAGTCCGAAAAGTCGGCTAATTAACCAACCATCTAACTTATCGGAGAAGCACCACAGCTACAAATAACATATAGGAGAAATTACGTGGGATAACTTAGTGACTAAAGGCATACATTTCCCTTTTTAATGAAGGCGAAATTTGTAGTTGTTCACAAGAATTCATCATGTTGACAAACAGAAAGTCGCTTGGTCTGAAAGTGAAGTTTTTGCCTGCAAAATGATTAAACTGCTAATAGCAGCTTTAAAATGTTTGGAAGCTACATTTTTTTAAACTTTAGTATGTACAATTACACCTATATGATAAAGACGTCATCAGTGGAGACAAACAACCGGCGTCAGCATCTCTGAAGTGCGTGCGAACGAGATTGTTGTGATTTTGTCTGTGTTATTCACAGATATAAACCTGACGCTTGGCCACGCAACAGAGAACATCAACTGGAGCCACCCAATGAAAGGAGACTGTGGAATGCCTACAGAAGACGGCAGAACGTCTCCAGACATAAAATACCAGGTACATCAAAACTCCAAATAAAACAACTTGGTCGGATGTTTGGATGTGCCATGCCTGTCTGGCTAGAAGAACTGTATTTTTTTGGTCATACTTAAAAATTCAAGAGGAGTCAGCAAACTTAACACTGCAATAAATAAACAAAACCTATTCTTTTCATCTGATGGTAATTCATCTTTTCACTCCTCCCAAGCCTCTTTTGGAGAATGTGAAAACAATGAACGTCTCTTGCGAGCAGACAAACATAATTCAGGGGCCCTGCATGCGGCTGCTCTCACTCTAAGGGGGTTGTAAAAAGCAGAGCCCCTCTTTCTGTGATCTGAAGCAGGGCCCCGACAGAGGTCTTGGATCTCCGTGGTAAATCTCAACTCAAAGCTCTCAGGCGGTGACAATAAGAAAATAAAAGCGCATGAAACTTATATTAAGGATGAATGCGCAAAAATGCCAGACACTGACTTGCGGATTCCAGTGTAACAGGATCTTTGTGCTGGAGAACGGATTTCTTGGTTTGAACTTTTCTTCTTAACGCAATGAACTTCACAAAACAGGCAGCTAATGTTTTGAAAAAAAGCAAGCGGTATAGATGTGTTTCTTTAGGCTACAGGCCAGGAACAGTGTCTGGCTCCATTTTTAATGTCTCTATCATACACCGCACAAAATGAAATGCATTCTGAGGAAAAATATCCCAGCTCTTGGGTGTCATAAATACAGAATGAGCTAAAAGCCTTGTGTCCGCAACTAGATGGACCATAAAAATGTAAAAAGCACAGTTCAGCAGCAGCACATTTTTTTTTTAACCTAAACTTGAGCTGTCATGACCGTTAACTGACTATCAAGGTTGTTTTTGCTCACTGTGAGTGTGTATATATATATATATATATATATATATATATATATATATATATATATATATATATATATATATATATACTGATAACATACCGACATTAAAATCTAATTTACTGATTCTGTATCTTATTTCATGCTTTAAGAGTTTAATTTTCAACTTTTTTTAAACAGTGTTGAATGATTACTATGTGAGGTGCTAAAAGTGTTTTTGTTTTTAAAATTATGATACATAAACTATATAATGATGTAAAAAGTACAACAGTTATTGTAATCATAATATTTACTATTGACAATTGTTATTTTGTATTCTAATGAAGAAGGTTTTTATGACAACAAAAATGGTCATTACTAAAAATTAAACACTAATTTTTTTTCTATAGGTTAAGCACCTTTTCGTAAATATGGCTTATTTACAATGATTTTTTTAAGGATTTACATTTTTAAAAAGTAACCTACTTTAAGCATTTTTAGCAGCTTGAACAAAACCTGTTAATATTTATTACATATATATACATACATATATATATATACATACACACACACACACACACACACAAAAAAGGAAGGTTGAAGAAAATATAAATATAAAAAAATAGATTTCTTATAGTATTAATGTTGGTTCAAATATAAATACTGACATACGTGTACATAAATAAATACACACATAGGTGTAAGTGTATATGGGTACACATGCACAAACACCCACAAATTGTGAATTGTGTGTGAACTGACATTGGACATAAATACATATATACACTCAAACACACACATTTATAAATCAAGACAAAAATTTGACAAAAAAAAATACTTTAAAAGTTGAATTTGCTGATATTCTTAAAACTTTCCTGCAACTATAAGACACGGCACAGACAGTAACTCACATTACCTAACATGTCTCAAGCCAAGTACGTGTGTACACGCTAAGCCAGGGCTTAAGTAATGTGAGTGAGAGCGATCTCTCAGAACTCAAGTTACATGTTGCATATAAACACGCCAACTCGCCAGCAAAGTCGCAGCGGACACACAAGTGGATTCTACTTTGGGCTGGACACACGGCACCAGAAGAGTGAAGGTTTGGCATGCAGGATCTACACGCCACACAACAACAGGAAACAGCCTGAACGCTATATTGCATCCCAATCTCCCTTTTGGGGGGGCAATTCTAATGGCCTATAAATAAACAACCAGGCCACACATTAATGAATGCTGGGGGTCAATGGTGGAAGGACACATGCAAAGACCACCCACTGAATGGAGGATGGGGACGAGAGTTCAGAAATGAGAGCAGAGTGGAAGGGACTCACCTTTGAGCAGGGTTTAACGCTATCGCCCTGGGTTGGTCGAGATCTTGCCAGAAGAGCACCTTGCGAGAGGTGCCATCCAAGTTGGCCACTTCAATGCGGTTCGTCTCCGAGTCGGTCCAGTAGAGTTTGTGTCCGAGCCAGTCGCAGGCTAAGCCATCGGGAGAATCCAGACCTGATACCACCACTGTCTGCCCTCTGCCCAGTGTGCCCTCCTTCATAGCTGAAAAACAAGGCCTCCATTCAGTTCCACAACAGTACTATCAGTTTAAACATTCCTCAAATGTTTCATTCTGCCTCCAGATAATGATACAATATTTTTGCTGTGCTACAGTAGGGTTGCTGTTTTTTGTTGTAATGATGTGTCATAATATTACTGTTTTCACAGCATTTTGATCAAATAAATGCAGCGCTGGTGAGCATAAGAGTCTTTGGTAATACTTTAGAATAGGGACCAATTCTCACAATTAACTCTTTGCTTATTAGTGAAGTGAAGTGAAAGTGACATATAGCCAAGTATGGTGACCCATACTCAGAATTTGTGCACTGCATTTAACCAACCCAAAGTGCACACACACACACACACACACACCCAGAGCAGTGGGCAGCCATTTATGCTGCAGCACCCAGGGAGCAGTTGGGGGTTCAGTGCTTTGCTCAAGGGCACCTAAGTCATGGAATTGCAGGCCCAAGACTCAAACCCACAACCTTAGGGATAGGAGCCATACTCTCTAACCACTAGGCCACAACTTCCCCTATTATTAGCATGCCTATTATTAACATATTTGCTGTTTATTAGAACCTATAAAGCACAAATTCTGCATTACCATATTCTATATCCCTAATTCTTCCCAATACCTAAACTTAACAACTACAAAATTAGCAGCAAATTAGGAGTCTAAGGTAAAAGTTGTAGTTAATTGCTTATTAATAATGAGAACTGGACCTTAACATAAAGTGTAATGAGACTTTTCTCAAAAATAGAAAAAATTGTATTACATAAATATTAGGGATGCACGATATTGGATTTTGGCCGATATTCGATATGCCGATATTTTCTAAATAATTTTGGCCGATGCCGATACCGATATCGATATATATACAAATTTATACTGATATATTTACAAATATATACTGATATATTTAAACTTTAATTTTACTGAAGAGAAATCCATGTATCTCTTCTGTACTGATTCTACCATAAATTTATTATTTTACAAATGTAGACAGACATTCACATCTGAAAAACAGGTCAATTATTTCACTTGGAGAATATCGGTTTGGCTCATCGGCAGAAATATTCATATCGGTATAATATTCATATTCATACCGATGTTGTGCCGATATTATCGTGCATCCCTAATAAATATATATTTAAAATATTAGATAAACCTTTTCTTAAAAAATGTTAAAATACAAACAGAAAAATAAAATAGATTGCCATACAGTAATTTCCTTGACAGTGATTCCAAACCACAACACACTGATCTTACAGATAGTAGAGAGGTTGTAGTAGGTCTGTTTGATGGCCTCTTCACTGACGTCCGTCCAGAATATCAGGCCCTCTGAGAAGAGGAAGTCCACTGCGGCCGCATCCTCAAGATCACCGACAACCACGGTGGACTCCGTCCGGCCCGCCTCAGCGTCCACCAGCCGAACATCCCGCCGGTTGGCAAAGAGCAGCAAGGGAGAACCTGGTGGCAAAAATTCTGATGTCACCAAAAATATGGGCAAAATTTCATTTCACTGTGTTAAATCATTAGAAAAAAATGAGGAACAGACAATAACAATTTCTTTTCAAATTATGACTCTGCATTTCTGCTCCCAAGGAATCTGCCATTTCAAAAAACGTGCTTTGTAATCCACTCCGTCTGTCTGCTGCAACGCCGGCTCCCTGTCTCTAAATAATCAGTGTTTTTCATGAACTCATCGTGCTAAATGAGAGGCACATGTGACGCTCTCTAGGGAATGAATAGCAGATGAAACGACGGAAATGTCTGCCCTTCATCTTGGCACCCAGACATCTCCGCGGGGACCGCCAGTTGGCACCTCACACCCGTCCGCATGTGCCAGCAAGTGCCACTCACACCGCAGTCAATAACTTCCTGGGGGTGAGGGTGGGGGGAGGACATATGATGTCATTAGATGCGGACACAAGGACTATAGTGATAGTGCTGAGGGTTGGGACGTCCTGCTGTGGTCTACCAGCATGCCACTTACCAAGAACCATGTCATCTCACGATAAGCAACTGCGGGTTACTGTTTTTTGGGGTGATGCTATTAATAATAAAATGTAATTACCTATATAAGGACTGCAGTGGCATATTTTAAAAATAAAATTTGCTACACTCCAACTGTCATCTGATTTATAATTCTTTTTTTTCTTTTTTTTTACTTTTGTCATCATTCAAAAACTGTCTTTTTGCTGTAAACTGGTTGTTTCACAAAATACTTTATACTGTTAGTAACATTTAAAGATGAACACTTGCTGGACTGAAGCAACTTAGATTTATTTGATTAACTATATATATTTTAATTGTCATTTTCAAATATGGTATCATCAGACTTTATGTTATAGAATGTTTATTTGTCTCTCAATCATCATTGTAATGCATTTCATTATATATTTCTCCTCCCACAAAAAAAAAAAAAAAAAAAAATTCTAGGACACATTACTAGGAGATACAGAGTGGCAAATGATTTTGAAGCATTATACTGTTATAATCTTTTCATTGATTTACATGACAAGCTGTCAATTTCATCTTCCAACTTTTTTTGCATACAAATGCAGTAGCTGCATAAAACTGCTCAGTTTGGGCCTTTGAGTGTTTTTCCTCTATTATGAGATCCATATTCTCCAACATCACACTATATAAGCCATAAAAGCCTGGGTGTATCAAAATAAAACTGACTTTTATTTCAAAGAAAGTGGCTAAAATCTCTGAGAAGTAGAAGTTAATAACATTTGAGCCATTCATTGCAAGTCTGCAGGATTTTTTCCTCACACATTTTATCAGATGTCCTGAAAAAAAATTGCAAGTCTGATCATTTAGAAGAGTAAGCGCACACCTCTCCTAAACAAAACATGCGATTTCAGATATCATTTATGTCTGTGGCACAAACTTGAAGAATGAGTTGCGCGCCAAAGTTTAATAACTATGATTAGAGGTTTGCTTGGAGGCCAAGCTAAAGTATGAGCAAAAGTAACAGCAAGTCTTGCCTTATTTTGAGATTTCAACAGCCCTAAAGTGGCATTTTCCATCACGTGGTCGCAGATTTTTGCCAAGGATGGTATCCACTAAGCATGTAGTCTTACAAGACTAAACAGTGCACGATATGTGATTTGGTGTTATCTGAAAGCAAACACCGTAGCAATTTTTGACTTGAGGGTTATTTTATCAGCAACCACCAGGAAGGAAAACCAGCATGTTAGTGTCCTGTGAAGCTCCTCTGTGTAGAGAGAAAAAGAAAGAAGATGCTGGAGAACCACCAGATAGGCCTGTCGCGATAATCAATAAATCAATGAATCGCAAGGTAAAATAAAATGAGCTTGAGAATTTTTTTGCCGATATTTATTTTTTTCAATTTTTATAAAATAAATGTAATTTGTCACAATGTGGTAGTCTGGAGCGCAGCCAGTGGACAGCCCGCGGTAGAAAACAACCTCTCCGATGTCACAGATGTCCCGGGAATAAAAAGATAACGTCTCACTAGAGTGACCAGCTTTGGGAGGCGCCTTTCACTTGCTTTTGGATGTTTGCCTATAAAGTGATACCGCATTGTACTTGCACTACTGCTTTATTTTAATACTGTGTAGCATATTTTGCAAGTAACTTCGTTGCGCTTGCATCATTCTGAAAAGCTGACATGATTTTTTGACTAGATGCGGTGTAGACGGGCCTGGAAAAAACGAACGCGTCGCACCGCGTCTCTTCCATTATGAGCGGCGCGCATACCGCATTTGAAATAACGAACTTGAGCACAAAAAAAAGACGTGATATGTGAATGGCCCCTTCATCGGTCAAAATGTTTATTTTCGGTAAACGATTAAACCAGGGGTGCCCAACCCTGCTCCTGGCGATCGACTGTCCTGCAAAGTTTAGCTCCAATCCTAATCAAACACACCTGAAGCAACTAATTAAGGTCTTCAGGCTCACTTAAAAATTAAAGGCAGGTGTGTTTGATTAGGGTTGGAGCCAAACTTTGCAGGACAGTCGATCGCCAAGAGCAGGGTTGAGCACCCCTGGGTTAAATGGTCAATATGAACATCCCTAACTGGCATATAAACATAATATAACATACAAAATTAATTAATTTTAAGCCACACAAAGTCAATATGTTGGTATTTCTTGCTCTGAATCTGCCATAAAATAAAATAAAAGTTTATTGATCTTTGAAAAGGTGTACCTGTGTTATTATGCCATTATCATTATATTAGTTGAAACTGGTCTTAGAACGACAACATTATTGTTTATCGCGATAATTTCTTGGACAATTTTTCGTCCAGCAAAATTTGTTATTGTGACAGCCCTAACCACAGATCTCCTACATTTCATCACATTTACCTTTATGAATCACTGGCCAGCTGTACGCAACTATAAAAAAAACAGAATCAGATGTGGATTCAGAAGGCAATATAGTTTGTTTTATAGCCAAATAATTAAAATTCTAAAATGTATTTATTATTTATGAAAAATATTTTATGAAAAAACAAAATTGCCAGACCCAACTGAAATTAAGATTGAACCTAAATAACAAACTATATACTTCTGTATACACACTTTATTGAGCTAATGTTAGAAATAGAACTGAAGGAAAAGGAGATTTAAGCCAGATGCTCAGTAAAGTCACGTCATTTAACTATCAGTGACTTCCTGCTAAGAACACACATATGCATATTTTGTAATTGTCCCATACAACACTCTGAGAAGTCAGATTACATAAATGCTTCCATCTATACTAGGCCATTTAAAGCTTTTAAAGATCATCAGTTCCATTACAAATTTACCAAGTCCGAAACAACACCTTTAAGCTTGACTTTGTTCAGTTATCACAAACTAAATACCCAAGTATGACCGCAGGAAGTGTCAATTACTTGGCAAGTGTAAACACAACTTTAGCATGATTTATAGTTGTATACATTTCATACAAACACAGCACTCCTTCTACTAAACACTGACAGAGGCGTGAAGCACACATGCTGTAAGCAACAGCAGACCCCAGACATCAAACAATAACCGGCCGTCCTCACTCAGCCTGGCCCACAGATTGTTTTTCAGTTTTTTAATCCACCTCTTTTACTCCTTTCTTCCAGCTTTCAAACTACATCAAAGACAGAGGTATATTCAAACCACTGTGAAAATGAGATGCAGGTCTATTCTTTCTTCTTATCAGCTAGTTTCTTTAAATATATATATATATATATATATATATATATATATATATATATATATATATATATATATATATATATATACAGTTTCATGGGACTGTTGGCAATGTACATGTCATTTAAGTGGCATAATTGCATCTGCTTCCATCTGCACAGAAAAGCCTTTGGAATGATCCATCAGAGCCTGGGAGGACTCGGACACCTCCTTCCCCGGCGAGCACAGAGCAGTGGGGATTAAAAAGATAACTTCATCCCAACAGCTGCACTGTTTTATGAGATCACACGGACCTCTGTGGCCCAAATGTGCAAGAAAAAACACCACCAGCAGCAGCATGATGCATAAGAACCACAACCAGCCCCCACCACAATCTCCTATACAAACAGACCAGATTACTCACTGTAGGTCATTTCAGTTAGATAAACCAACACATGAGCTGATGAACAGCTAGACTATAGTTCAAGAAAAGTAGATTCTCAGTCTTAGGGGTTAACTTTAATTACTATAAATATATAACACATATACATTTAAAAGTAAAGGCTTGTCAATGGTTCCTATAAATTAAGCAAAGAAGACCCTTCTTATGAAAACTTTTTTACTCTTTCTCACTCTATTATTTGGAGACAGATAACATTCTTGATGTTGCATTGTAGGTTTTTCAAATGTACCGACTTGGGTCTTTGGATATTAAGTTTCATCATCTATTACAGACAAATCATATTCATCTCCAAAGAATGAACAGACAGACAGAAAATGATAGACAGACAAACAAAAATACCTATAGACAGAGAGACAAAAAGACAGACAAGCAGACAGATAGATAGACAGACAGATTCAGAAATGCAGACACACAGACAGGTAGACCTCAGGTAGACTCCAGAAAGACCAATAGAGAGACAGATAGGAAATTATAAACAGACAGAAAATTATAGAAAAGTAGACAAGACATGCAGACAGACAGACCGACTTACAGAAAGATAGACAGATAGATAGTAAACAGACGAGACAGACATATAGATAGACAGATATAGAGGAAATTATATACAGACAGACAGACGAGACATACAGATAGATAGACAGATATAGTGGAAATTATACAGACAGACAGACAGATAGAGAGATACAGAGTAAACTATACACAGATAGACAGACAGAAGAGACAAACCGATAGATAGATAGACAGATACAGAGGAAGTTATAGAAAGAAAGACAAATACAGCTCTTTTGAGAAACTTTATTTTTCTAGTTCACCTTTTGGATTTCTGAGGTTTATAGAAACATAATTAGAAGCCACTCAAGAGAGGTTCTGCAAGTCCAAAACTTCTGTGGACACAAATCTTTCTCACAGAGCACGTCTGAGCTCACTATGAGAAAGAAAAGGGAAAACGGATCCAGAACTCCAGCGACTCTGTAATGGGTTTAGAGGCAACATGCCAGAGATCTAGAGGACAAAAGCAAAGCGAGCCTTGTTTCAATGGCCATTTAAACCCTGCGCCTTACTAGAGGAAACAAAATCAGTCAAAGTCTAGCAATACATTTTTCAAGCACAGTGTGAAGATCGCTAATCTCCCTAAACAGACGGCCCTAGGAGAACTCATTTCCAGTCTAAAACCGAGCACCCATATGACTTAGGAACTTCCGCTCTTCTCTGACTTCTGTAGTGCCAGAAGTGGGAGTTGAGAGCACCTGGGCCCACCGGGCTCCTTCTTTGTAGAGAAAGAGCACAAAGAAACAGCTAAAGGAGTCTGAGCTTGTCACCAGAATTAACCGTCTTCAGAAGGGAGGAGCACAAAGGAGGCTAGAGGTCTACGAACACGTGAAGACTCCTGGAAAGTGGGGAAAAGAGCTTCAAATGAAAAGCTGCTCAGCTCATTCACTATCACTGTTTTCTTTCTCCCTCTGTCCTCAGTCTCCTTTTACCTACCTGATTATAATCAAAAACGGTCGCTCACTTCCTCCAACCCTTATCAGCAAGAGACAATACAGTAAAGTCAAAGACTGTGTTAAAGAAAACACACAAGAATGCAAAGTTTTTTTTTTTTTTTTTTTTACTGAACTCTCTGACACCTTATTATGATCCTAACACCTAAAGATCTTTCTAGTTATCTGGTCTAAATTGGCTACACATTTTTAAAACAATTTTAAACTGAAATAACAATTAAAAATGCACAAATGTCCCACAAATCCAACACCCATATTAGCACAAAAATAGGAACTGGTTGTTACATTTCCTCCAAAAAAAATCATTTCATTCAAATGCAAACTTGCTTAATTAGCTTAAGGAGTTATTGACATTTGCAGTATGAGCTTGACAATTGCATCAAAAGTTTTGAGGTTTTTGTTATGCTAAAATTCAACAAGGCCTTTTGTTGTTCACTTATGTTAAATTAGCATTACATGCAACAAATTTTACTCCATCACTTTTGTCTTTGAAGACACTAAAATAAAAAAGGTTTAAAAACCCTGGGTTATGACTGGCTTATTCAACTGGTATTAATATTATACTACTAGTAAAACTCCAGAGACGAGGCTCTGCGACATTAGCAGTGATGCTTGCTGGCAGACATTTCCAAACGTACATAGTGACATGTCAACAAATGAACCCTCGCTTATAGACGTGACCTGAATAAATATGTTTTTTTTTCTATAAAATTACATAAGAACACCAAGCCCAAACTCCAACTAAAAAATAACATGACAGTCTGTTCTTAAAATTGCAATATAATAGCTTGGAATAATAACGCGACAGCAGCTGCATACAAACAACGTAGCCCTGTAATAATTTAAGTACTTCATAATGCCAAAATCAGAGCATTTCAGCCAAGAAGAAGTAGGTTTTGTTCCTCACTCTTCTTAATTTTTTTTCTGCACTATTACAGCTTTTTAGATTTTCAGCGTGGTTTATGAGTTCTCTAAAGCACCCATATATGTAGGATTTCCTACAGTTAAAGAGAATTAAATTGTTTGTTGTGGAACTTATTAAAGATTTTCCAACAGAATCAGGCAGTAAAACCTTTTGGATCTAATTGGAACCTTTTTTTTATTATTATTACAACAGGATTGGATTAGATTCATGTTGTTCGGACAACTTGGTAACACTATATTATAACTTTTAATAGGAATTCATTTACACACACACACACAAAAAATGCTTAATAGAACAAGTTCATGTTAATTTAGATCCGAATAGATTATAAAACATAAATTAAGCATTTTTTTACTATCCGAAAGCACATTAACTGATGCAATAAAGCTTAATGGAATGAATTACAAGACTAGCCTAATATACAGACTTATAATCTTAAGCAATATTTACGTAATAAGGTTCGTTGAAATGGGTTAGAAGACTAGTCTAAAAGAAACTGGTCATTTTAAGGATTATTTATGCAATAAAGTTTTTGGAATGAGTTCGTAGAATACAAAAAAGGACTATGTGTTTGTTGGTAAATGTTAGGAATAAAGTTATGAATAGAAGCTAAACAGATATGAGTGGAGGCACATAATATGACTCAATCCATCTGAATTAAACTATTCACACGCTTTAACTTCCTTGCCCCAGAAATAACAGCAAACCGCAGCTCAATCTCTCTCTCTAGGCGTGAATACAAAAATCCAAGCAAACCGATATAAGTACATGGTGCTAAAACTATAAATATTTAAGCACAGGCCTGTTTGAATGCCAATTTCTCATCAGCAACTTTCTACAGCGATGCCTCTCTGTAACACTATTGAAATCTAACACTAATCATTCATCTTTTATATATATATATATATAGTAGATACTCCATACAAAATTAAAAAGCATTTAGCTTTTTCTTTTTTAATTTGTATGCATTTAGCATTTATGACCATATGATATTGCAAGACTATAATTTTAAGAGTTAGTTTATTACTCTGTAGGTCAATTTTAAATGTGGAAAGCTAGAAATAGTTTATGACAGACATAACATATAAGTACATTTTAATCTAAAAAATGAACACAAACTACCAATTTAGACGTTAACTAAATTTAATTTACTAAACTAAGTAGCTGTTAAGCACTAGTAATGTTTGTTTAGGTTATATATCTATGTTATTATAAAGTGGTATCAAGAAAATCTTGATCTTTATACTGTGAGTCTTTGAACTGGCTTAGTCTTTTTTTCTTTTTCTTTTTCTTTACTCCTATTAAACTTCAGTAATACTATTCGGATGAAGGCCAGGTAAAATAGCCGTTTTTAAAATAGTTTTAAAAGTCATTTTAAGAATTTTTCACTCTTTTTCACGGTGTTTGACATCCGACACCGCAGAGGCCTCCATAACACACAACCAGAGCACTTTACGAGACCTGTGAGCTTAAAAACTCATTTACATTTAGTTCAAACATCTCAACTTTACGCAGACTTATCTTTACTTTCAAAACTAGTTACATTTTCTTAACATGTAAACGACCCGTTTGAAACACAACAAAACGCGTAAAAGTTACGCGAAACCGACCGTGCGCAAGTTTGTCTCGCGCTCTTGCGTGTTACTATGTATCACATTGTTCGCGGTGATATAAATGAGTTCAACACCTCAGAGCCGCAGGAAAAACTCCACAGAAACTAAGTTACTCACCACGAATCACCGTCAGACTACAACAAAGCAGCAGTTCCAGCAGTAAAATCCCCATCGCAAGAGCTCCTTGCTTTAATTCCATAATCCCAGCTCCATTTCTTCGAGGTATTGGTGTTAGGAGAAAGTTTGCCGTCCGTAGGTCAGTCAGTTGGACTTTTGTAGTTTTTTTTTCGCCCGAGCGACTCTTCTAGCGATAGTAGAAGGAGGCACGAGGAGGGGAATGACTGACAGCGGAAACCGATCGACGTCATCAAGTGGGATTGTGCGGCGCTGTGGAGGAGTGGCGCGGTGGCCTCTCCAGTCTAGTGGAGGTTTTTTAATATATATAATTAATGTCATAACCGAGAACAATACAATGAGAATTATCCATTGCAAAAAAATAAAAAATAAAAAATTAAATATATAAAAACCCTGTGCCAGTGCATAATCCATCAACAACTAAATTCTATATTCATATGTACATATTTATATAAAACGTCATATGCTCTAATTGCCTTTTTACTTGCGAAGTTTTGTAAACCATTATAATAAGGTTCCACGAACAATACATTTATTACAGTATTTATTAATCTTTGTTAATGTTAGTTAATGAAAATACAGTCTATAATAAATGTTAGCTCATGTTAATTAACATTGCATTAATTAATGTTCACAAACGCAATTTTTGATTTTAATAATGCATTTGTAAATGTTGAAATTGACATTAACTAAGGTTTTTAAAATGCTGTAGAAGTATTGTTCATGCTTAGCTCATGTTAACTAAAGTAGTTAACTAATGAACCTTATTGTAAAGTTTTACCAGCATTACAATAAAGCTTGAAACCCTTTTTAAAGTGCGAAGAATTCAGTATTAAAAATGCAGTAGGAATATACATTTTAGGCAATATATATATATATATATATATATATATATATATATATATATATATATATATATATATATATATATATATATATATATTAGTGCTGTCAATCGATTAAAAAAAATTAACTAATTAATCGCACAATTTTTTAAAATTAATCGCGATTAATCGCGATTAATCGCAATTAAAAGACTGAAACTTTTTGGATATGTAAATGTAAAATGTAAATAATTAATGTAAACTCAAGACAAAGAAACTATTTAAATTCAAAATATGATTGTTTATTGGAATTTTTGTTTAACTTGTAACAAAGATTTTCTCATGTAAACAACATACCTGCAATAAACCATCAATATCCTCCAAATTAACTGTTGGCTTGAAAGCCATATTTATTACAGAAATAAAAACACAGGCATGTAAGTACCATTTGAATTTCAAAACAATCAATGCCAATAAAAAACAAAAATGATTTCCATGTTGAATTCTAAGTGGACTGCAAAAAAATTCCAAAGTATAGTCATTGCCAGTGCTTTAAGTGGGCCAGTACGCACTGGTACCCAGTACCGCCACTTCCAAATATAGCTCTTGAGCGTACCGCCACCTCTCCGTGCGCCCAGAACGTGCTTGTAGCGTACCGGTACGCTCATTTGGACATCTGTTTTAATAGAGGTTTTAATCTTTTACCGGCACTGCCGATTTTCAGAGCGCCCTTCACAATGCAAGCTTCCTAATTCATCCCACCCAGAGCAGAAACTACATTACCCATTCACCCTTAAGTTACACAAGTGAATAGCGCGTGTGTCGCTTTTCCCACTGTTAAGTGTCAACAACTCAACGTGGCCGGAGAAGGTGTGTGAAACTCGTTGTGAGTTATACTAAAGCAAAATCTTGAGTATTTATTGTCTGATAAACATTAAAAACTGTCTGCGGAGGTTGAGTCGTCCTGCAGCCCCCGCCGGCTGCTCATTGGCTGCAGCATCTTTTTTCTAAGTTCTAAAAAAATACCGTAGACTGCAAGGCACAAATTGAGATATTCATTTATCTAATTAATCTATAGCCTATGCACAAAGAGAATATGATCTTTTTGTCCCCTTTTTGTTTTAAAGCTTGATGAAGAGAGAGAGCGCAAGTTGCTGCAGCTGAGGAGGACAGTGATGCACCCGCACAGGAGTGATTGACAGTTCGCGGCACTGTGTACAAAAAATACTCCCTACACAATTATTTCGTTTTTTTCATTTAAGCTTATTAACGTTAGCGTTACAGAAAGGTCTGATTTACGCGCTGTTACAGTCATTGTTTTTTTTGTTTTTAAACAATGACATTTGAGTTCATGATTTTAATGTTGCTGTTTCTTGTGGCAGACTCAAGAGTAATCCGGCAGAGTTTTATACTGAAACTTTCCGTCTAAAAGTCCTTCCTTGGTCTTATCCATATTTCTTTGCACTTTGAACACACATAGGCCACAACTGGAAATAAAAAAAACTGCAACCGCGTTAATTGCGTTATTTTTTTTAACGCGTTAAATATTTAAAATTAATCGAATGCGTTAACGCGCTAATTTTGACAGCACTAATATATATATATATATATATATATATATATATATATATATATATATATATATATATATATATATATATATATATATTAAAATTCAAGAGTATATATTAAACCTATTTTAATTTTCTATTGGAGTTTTTATGTTGTATTCAGTTTTTTTAGGTAATGTTACTGCTTTATTATGGTGTTATGTGTGTCATGGTGGTGTTGTATTATGTTTGTGTGTGTATCACTGTACTCTTTCGTTGTGTTGTTATTGGCTACAGTTGCTGGAAAGGCCAATCTTGATGAACTTGTAGTCATCATGTGGACATAGTTGATATCAGTCAGTTTTACAGTAACAAACTGATTTTAATCACTCAAACAGGCTGATTTATTGACATAAAGTTAGCAAACGCAAAATCAGTGAATTTTACTTTTTTATATAATTATATTTAATAATAAATATGTACACACACACACATACACACACACACACACACACACACATACACACATTTCCACTTACATACTCAGAACTTTTGTGGCTTTATACTCTCATCCTTCAGGGGATTTTCAGTAGAAGCAGCCAATCAATGTTTCTTAATAATACAAATCCTCAGAAAAGTAAAAAGAGTACATGATTCAATTGTTAATATGTAACATTGTTAATATTTATTGTTAATATGTATAGTAAGAGTAAAGAGATTTAAAATTCAGTATTGGGAGAACTTCATAAGACATATTTGAGTTATTTGATTCAAGATTGTCAAATAGTTCTCAAACTGAAAGAGACATATGTTAGTTTGATGTCTTTTTCTCAGGAGAACAGTTTGAAAAGGAGGAGAAATAACTGAGATATTAAAAAGATCTCATTTAGTCTTGGGAGAACTTGATGAGACATATGATTTCTTTGATGAGAGATTGTCAAATATTCTGAAACATGATACATATTCACATGAGTGTTTTCTGGAGACTTTTTGTCCAGAGAACAATCTGAGACACAAATGAGACATTAAAGATATCTCATTTTGCATTCCGTAGGAGAGATAGAAGCTTTAAAATTCATAAAACCAACTTTGTAAGTGAATGAGAGATCAATTCTTCTTTGTGAAAACATTAGCTTAAACATGCCATGCTTGGCACAGTTTCTCCTGTTTGTTGCTAGCCTGTTATGTTTCTTGCTCGTATGAAAGCTCATGTTATAAAAGAGTAAAATACAATGATGCAAATTCTTTTTGGGCTCTTTCATGAGTCCTGAGGTGCTGTAAACATCAAGGATCAAACCAAACCCCTGGCGGACTGAAAGTGCTCATTGGGCTGAATGCTAAAGTTTTGCAACCAACTCCAAATCCAAAGTGAAAGCATATGTGCACAGTAGTGCGTGTGAGCGAAGCAGGCAGTAATTCCCGGGCCTAGAGAAACATGCTGTAATGAAACCTGCCTTTACAGTCACCTGTGCAATATAGCTCTTGGCATTCTCTTTGATCCACCGAGCACTGTGCACAAATAAAAAAAATCACTTTCTTCATTGCCCGCTGTTACTTTTGAATATTATACTTTGCATCCATGCATCCAAGACTTAATCTGATACATATTTTGTTCGTAACAGATGCCATCTGGAACAAGTCCTCTTAAAACGGAGGGTTTATAGAGGCATCATGTCAATGTGCTTCACACTAACCCTGTTGCTTGCTACCTACTTCTCACTGGAAATTCATGGTCATAGTCAGCCTGAAGCTGTGCTGGAATATGGGTCTGCCACTTAGTTACACAACCAAGGAAAACAAGGATATTCTGCTGAAAGTTGTAGCAAATAAAAGGCTAATAATAGCCATCAATACCAAACCATCAAAACAAATGAGAGACCCACTGTTTTGTTTGAAGAGCGTGGTTAACGTTTTTATTGGAAATTTGTCTCCATTGTTTCTCTTTTGGCATGAAGTAATAATCTATGATGTGAAATGCCAAAAGAAAGTGAGAGATTGGGAAATTTTGAGGCCTGAGACAATTCCTTTGAAAATTATAAAAATACCGTGCTCAGCAAGAAATGTGGTAATCATAGGTTATGACATTTTTTAGTTTTTAGGACAGATCAGGTCAGCAACTAGTTGCACAACCGTCAGCAGAAGATAACAATGGACTCCATACTCCATCCTGTGCTTCTCTAATAAAATCCACATTTCACATGACTTGTTGTGTTTCCCTCCAAAACAAAACCATCCCCTGGTGAGAGTGTTGTAAAGGTGTCAGCCCACCTTTCCAACTTGTTATTCTCCTCCCTGCCAATTAAAATTCCAGACTTTTAAAACTAGACAATGTGCGATGCACATTTCCAAGGTGCAATGATTGGCCGGTAGATGTGGCTTGTTTATGTGTGGCATCTTGTTTACTTCAAAGGCTGATTGATATAAACTACTCATAAAAACCACTGAAACCGTGGGAAACCTGGGGCCCAATGGCTCCAAAAGCAAGGCGACGGACCCCTTGAACGCATCCATTTCTGCTTGTTTTTTTTTTCAATTTCTGTGCTGATTTGGAATAACCATGGTAAGAATTTAAATAAAAAATATATATTATTACGTTGCATAATTGTCATCTCCTAAATGTTTTATTTTAGTCTTCTCAAAGCAACGTCACATTCCTTAATGTGCTAGTTAAATGCTGACCAACTTATTTAAGGGGGTGAACTATATCCTTATTAAATTAAGAGAAACACAGAAACTCCATTATGATAAAAGTTCCAGTTTCTGTGGAAACCAGATGCACAGATTTGGCGTCAGCCTAGTCATGGATCAAAGTTAAGGTAACATCAAGAACAGACAGACACTTCACACATAATAAAATAACTCCGAGTGCAAAATAAGTTTTTTCTTTATTATGCATCTTTTTAACAGTGCAGCGATTAAGACTTACAAAATCAATTTGGCACATATCAAACTATCATACTTCATCCCTTCCTCTGATCTGATCTTTGTTCCAGACACTAAATACACAATGGCGGAGTTATTCCCTTGGCTTTACAATAATGTGCTTCTGTACCACAATTCCTGGTTTGGCATTTATTCCTCACACCCATTAAAAAAGAAAAAGAAAAAAGGCATTAATTCATAAACATGTCTTTGAATTTTCCTGAACCGTTCTGACAAACAAAAAAAGGCAATTATTGCAGCCAACTCAGCAGCCGCAGATGAAACACTGGACAAGACAGAATAGACAAAACATTTCCAGGTATTGCACTATGAATCCCTTATAATGACATTCACTGAATGAAGGTTGAGGGCTAAGTTAATACTAAGGCTTCAGCCCCATGTGCCAAGAGTTAGGTGGAAGCTAAATCTGCATAGAAACAAAAGATACACTCGAGCACCAACTGGATTCTCGTATCTTGAAGTCGTAAGGGGCTTTCAAGTGTTTGAGTGCTACCAAGAGGTCTCAAACCAAAGTCGATCTGCTACCAACCGTTTGAAAAGGAAATATACTGAAAGATAAACCAAACAATCCTGGTCAGACCCCTGAATCGGAGTACATTCCGTTGATGAGATAGTCGACCTGAGTGTAGTCCTTCCGCTTGTAACTCTCGTATGCTTGTTTGAGAAACAGCACCACCGTGACCAAGAAGAAGAGGAGGCCAAACAGAAGAACGGCCAACAAGGAGCTTGTGTTCAACAGGTGGCTGGTCAAAGGGTCTCCGGCCACCTCAATCACGGCTTGGTCCCCTTTGGGAATGTCCTTGGGCAGTGTAGATGCCACTACTAAAGGGCTCAATGAGGTTTTTGGCGTGGTTGGTGATGGCTTTTTCTCATCTGATGATGCTGGAGAAGTTTGGATTTGTTTTGCGGTAGTAGTGGATGAATTTGTTGTAGGCACTGATGGTGAAATGCTGGCGGAAGTTTTGGTCCCTGATGGTGATTGTGAAGAAGACGGTTTTGAAAACATGGTTTGTGCAACTGTTATGGAGGTGGTGGTTATTCTGCTAGTTGTTGGAGAGGGTGTAGGGCTGGCTGGAGAGGGTGTAGGGCTGGTTGCGATTGGTTTAGGTTTAGTTGTGTTGGTGGATGTCGCAGCTGGTGTTGTCAGAGTTATTGAGGTGATTGGTGGTTTTGCCACTGTAATGGTTGTGGGGACCATCTCTGTTGGAGTGGTCTGAAGGTTGGTGGTCGATATGGTCATAAATTTGTCTGGTAAAGTGGCCAGATTTGTGGTAGTGGAAGTCCTGAAGATGAAGTCATCAGCATTAAGTGTGACATTATTTGAAGAACCATCTGGAGAAGATTGGGAGTTTGTGTCAGAAAGCTGATTTTGCATCACAGATTCACCAGTCTGATTTTTGCCCAGATGGACAGAGTCTGCCAAAACAAAGGTTGGGTTGACAAATGGTGACATCTGGACCATGTTAATTGCACTAATGTCACAATTAATTTCTAGATTCTGATAACTTTGCACGTAAAGCCGCGTTCAGACTGCACGATTTTAGCCCCGTTTTTGGTTCGCCGACAGGTTTTGAAAAATCGCCGACAAATGCCTGAAATCACAGGCAAATCTAAGCTAATTCACGCGAGTGACAATCACGCTGTGTGAAGGAGCAAAGACGCGATCTGTGAGAATCGCAGACGAGTCGCCGATGCCCGTGAGATATTTGGCATGCTAAATATCTGGACCTGTCGGCGATTCAAAATCATGCTGTCTGAAAAGTGTTCTGACTGAAAACTACATCGGCAATGAACGACATCCAATGAGAGAGCAAGATACAGAGCAGCGGGGAATTCGGGGAGTTATAGACTACACCATCGGCAAGTATGGCTTAATTTCAGAAAAAAGCTTTCTTCTCTGTCTATTTGGACCCATGAAATGGAAAATAAATTAGTCTAAATTTAGCAGGAGCACCCGTGTCTGTTTGACGTTTCATCTGAGCTATCCCAGTCTCACGTGAAAACCCCGGTCTTGCAAGTGTGATATCGCGTTGTTTCCTTGTCACATCTCGCGTGTGTTTGGTTGTGAAACACAGTTTGCGTGCCAGACAGAGCTGTCGGCGATTCTTCCTATTGTAAAGTCATGCAGTGTGAATCCTTCTGTCGCCGATCCATTGTGCAGTGTGAGCACAGCAGTGACTGAATGCCGGCCAGGATAGTCATGCAGTGTGAAAAGAACAGTGACCCGACTACTTTGAAAATCGTGCAGTCTGAACTCGGCTTTACGGTTTTGTATCAGTGCGACAAATCATTCCAAATTAACAACTTAGTGAACAAAACAAATACAAACATTCTTACAAGAGATAAAAAAAAAAAAAAAAAAAAATTGCAGGTAAACCTAGGAAAGATATTACCATTTAGGTTCACATCTGGTTCCACTGACGGGTTTTTGAAATTTGTGGCATTTTCACAAGAAACATTCTGGGCCTTCGAACCGAATTCCCCTGCAGGACCTGAAAAATGAAGAACAAAGTAATCAGCAGGACTTTATTACTTGAAATAAACCTTGTTTACAGTCAATTTCGATGGACTTCAAAACTACATATGACTGATGAATAGACAGAGGTGCTAATGAATCAGTACCACGGCAAAAGAAACCTTATTTTAAAAGGATCTTGAAAGCAAGTTGCAGACCGAATTGAGTTCAACAGTTAAATGACTCTCATGAGCCATTTCTGAATGAATCATTTGAAAAGTACACAGGTCAATGGTTCAAATCAGTCTGAATCTGAAGTTACTGAAAACAAATAGAAAACATATTCACAAGATCCGAGACCTCATCAAAATGTCCAATTCATAAATCATCAAACGGCAAAAATGGACACTTTTTACAACCATAACCCAAGTTTCAAAGGCTGTTTTTAGAGTGTCATGGCCAAATATTTCTAACAACTTGATCTAAAGTATGAAATAAAACAAACAATCTGCGACTCCTCAACCAGAGGTTGTTTACACTGGGAGAGATGTTCCCCGAATGCTCATTACTGGATGTCAAACTGAGCTCTGCAGTCTTTGGGAACGAGTCACGTCTGGGAGGAAAAACAGGCCTTGCCGAACCTCTTTTTGAACCCCTCCCAGCAGCCATGTGTGCACACCTCAACCTCCGCATCCGTCTCCAATCTTTCCCTTATTCCCACTTCCCCCCGGCAGGACCAACGGGGCTAGAAAGAATTTGCTTGCGTTGGCACTGCAGAATGCTCCAAAATGCCCCCATTTCCTTTTTTCGATCTTGCCAATGGACTATCATCCAGAGTTTAAAAGCTCCAGGTGAATCAATAATCAACCTCAGTGAAGTGCTAACCGCCAGATGAATCATCTCTTGGTCAGCGTCGACACACTAAATCAAGTGGCCAGCTGCATCGTGATTTTTCCCTTTTAAAACACTTCTCCAGCTGCTCGAAGCAGAAAACAAACAAAACCAGAGGTGAAAGGACAGCAGTGTGAAACAGTAGAGGACCTGGCCTGATTTTTGCAGTCGCCACAGGTTGCCCTGTAGGACGTTTGGTCTTTGACGAGTCCAAAACACACCGTTCCCTTCAGTGGAATGTGGAATGCTTATGTATTTATAGCTTGCCATCATTCCAAACATTTCCGACTTCCAGATGGCGGTGGTGATTCTGACCTTGCTTTCGATCTCTGTACAGCTAACGTGATGGAAACTCAATACCGACAATGTATGTGCGTGTTATCAGACGGAGGCTACGCCAGTCGCTCTACACACAGCCAGCATTTACAGAGGTGGCGAGATACTCAAGTGCAACGTGTGTGGTCAAAGCGAAAGGGGAAAAAGAAAGTGATTTAATTAGAAAAAGAGCATGTCTTGACGAAGACTGCAGAAGGGTATGGCCCGCTGAAGCAGCGCCTGGCACATAAGCAGAACAGCCCGACCAGGCCTCCCTTTCATCTTAAATGCGAAACACATGGCCTTCTTTGAAAGTGCACGTCCTTCAAAGGAAAAACTTGATGTATAAAAGTCAAAGCGCAACATATGGCTTTACTTTAGTAAAAAAAAAATATTATATTCCGCAGGTACCTTGTTTTATCTTTGAAGGTAGCACACAGATTGCATTTCATTCTCGAGCCCTCAAAGAAACAGGAAAAGAAAAGTTCTGGTTTAATTCTTAGAAATAGAGGAAAAGAATCAAACAAATCTGTTCATTCTGCTTTATGTCTTATGTATGAGCAGGGATCAACAATAATGACCCGTGTGAGAGCTTCGGGCCAGTTAACAGTACTGTTAGAACTTAGTCGATCATTTTGCAAACCTTTCCTTTCTTGGAAGAGATTATGGAAAATAAAAAAAATTATACACACACACACACACACACACACACACACACACACACACACACACACACACACACACACAAGTTCAAGTGGGGTTTAATGTTGTTTGGTTCTTCAAAATATTTTCTTTTGTGTTCCACAGAAGAATTTGTGCATTCAAGACCAAGTGTTGACAAGTCATTATTATGATGTCAGGTATGTTCAAGTCACTTTGGTCAGAACAAGATTAACTTGTCTAAATAAAATTCAACTTTTGTTTTTTTTAAATAATACAACTACAAAATGAATAAAGAATTTACATTGTGATATTTACTTTTTTCGTTTTTTTTTATTCAATTTAATAAAAATTCAGAGTTTACTCAAATGTAATAATGAATTTGTGGTGGTGTTCATGTGCGTTCAACTCATAAATACGATCTATCTGACATGACCTGAACTAGGTCTTACAGGTTCTGAATGATATTGAATATTGTCAAAACATTCTGCTGATAGATATAACAGAAAGTTAAAATTACCAAGATGACTGACTTGGATTCTGTGCAAAAACATTTACCCGTGTAATCTTATATATTTATTGCATTATAGGAATATAATTAATGATTTTGAATTATTTCTTTGAGTTTAAAAATGCTTGACATTAAACAACAAATATAAATAAAGTAAAATCCAATTAGGTTATATTATATATATATATATATATATATATATATATATGAAAAACAACAAAAAAAATATTTACACACAAAAAACATTTTGCAATAGCATACTTCTGTCAGAATAGTAGCCATAACCTAATGATCCTTTGTAGTTACCTTTCTCTCAATATGTTATTAAAATCCAAGAATATTTATTATAAAACATTAAATTGATAAAAAATGTAAATAAAAAAATAATTATATATTATATTATATATATAATTATTATTATTGAAATGCAATTTAAACAAATCATTCAAAAGCTTATCTGAGGTGCACGAGAGACAGACTTACTCAGGGAACAATTCTTTGGTTTTTCCACTATCCCGAGGCCATTTACCAAATGCATGGGTGAATATGGAAACACAAGGAGACCCAGAATGGGCAGCAGGACCAGGAAAGGATGGACAGGCATTGTCACATGAGTGGCTGAGACCATAATGTGAGAGAGGATCACATCCCCAACATCTGTGAGATACACAAAAGCTACAATTTATAAATCTGTAGCTCAACTTAAATCAAATTCATTCATTTTTAAATATATTAGAAAGATAGATATCAGTTGTATCAGAAGCAAGTGAGAATGAACATAAATATGATTCAATTGCGCCATCTAGTACAAATTCCAAAACACTACAAGGAAAATCTTTACAATTTCATCTGGTCTACCTGCGGTTTCACAAACCGGTGAAACAATAATAATACTAAACAATAAGTGCTATATAACATGTAGGAACCGTGAGGCATATTATAAAGCTACATAAGATATTCTATTTCACATTAGAAGCTCCCATTTTAAAGAAGCATACGCCCTAACCTCTTCTAAGTGCTAGAAATATGCTTTGAACTTGAGTTGATCCTGCAGTTTGTTGGTTATATGAAAGCTTCAAAAGTGAATAAATAGGTCTTGGGGCGAAGAACATAAATGTCTGCCACACCCCTGAGAGCACCTGGTCATGGCAAACAGCACTGAAGGGCTCTCTAAACTCCTTCCAGGATCTACAGATCATATGACTTCCATCTCGGCTTGAACAAAGAAATAAAACTCACAAGAGATGAAGCAGATTATTCACGGATGGTCCGTCCCGAGCTGGAATTAAAGACAGAAAATAAATAAAGCCATTTTTAGTTCCTAGATAAAACAGGATTAAATCACTTCCATAGAACTATCAGCAAAAAATCCTATTGCATTAATTATCTATTTATTTATTTTTAATATAAAGGGTTATTTAAGACACACATGAAGCTAATTTATAATTGTATATTTACACCATCATGGAGGTTAATTAAAGGTCGTTACTATGGTAATGTGGGTCACAAGGTCACAAACTCCATTGTTTGTCGAATACAAACAATTTTCTAACCCACTGGATCTGGATCTATTTTTCTTAGATACACACACTACAGTAAATACATAAATAACATTTAAATAACATAAGATATGAACATTAATTACATTAATTAGAAAATGACTTAATCATGCAGATGAATGACCACAATACAATTTTAATACACAAAAGGTGTTAACTATTAAAGCACTGACAAAGCAAATATATAAAAAAGCTCACGAGGATGCACTTACCAACAAATACAACGCGTTCTTTCACAACAACAACCAAAACAGTCGTTATAAATGTAAATAGCAGTGTTTCCGAAACACTTTTCTTTACCGCAGTTTACAAACGTAAGCGAATAAGTTTCCGTCTCATTCCTCATGCAGTGCGTGTTTATTGTCACTCTGCTGTCTGATGTTTCCTATTTAATTCTGGGTTGTTTATATAAGTAGCAGCTAGCTAACAGACACGAAACACGAGTGACGCGACGAGAGGACATGCAGGACTTCCGGGCCGTGAGCGCGTCAAATAAAAGTCATCCGCTCATAATGGAGAATTTAATTATATTGAATAATTCCAGAAATTATTAGGGTAGTCACAGTTTGAAAGGTATAGTGGGATTATATGTAAAATTGTTTTATATAAATATATACAAAACAAATATTCGTAATGTAAAATTAACAAATGTTGAAACACACTCACACAAACACACACCACACACACACACACACACACACACACACACACACACACACACACACAGGTTCTTCTCTTTAATCGTTTTCCCCGTCTGTACATTTATTTCCAAGGACTTTTATAATAAAGAAGGGAAGGACACGGAAGTACTTAGAGTCGTTCTTTATTGACCAGCTAAAGCTTAGCTAAAAACGTAAAAACCTAGTAAACACATAAAAATAGTCAAACGGAAAGGATGATCAAGGCTATTCTCATTTTTAACAACCATGGGAAACCCAGACTCATCAGATTTTATCAATATTTTGTAAGATAAGCGCATAAAAGACACTGAAACTGCATTTGCCAGCCATTGCCAGTCTTACTATTTAGACACTAACGTTACTAGCAGATTAATTCATTTATCTGTCTTTTACTCAATATTTCATAGTTAAACATACAGCATTAGCCTATACAGCATCACTTTGTTTATTGCTTATTATATGTGTATAAACTAATCTACATAAGCGTAGTAATCTGTAATCTTATTTTCATAATAGTAATTTTTATATAATGTTTAACCATTGTGTTTTCATTTGCTCCACTGTATATTTTATTATGAGTTAATGTGAAAATCCAGTGTGAAAAAGTAATTGACAACAACTGATGATGTTTTTTTTTTTTTTTCCACAGGCAGAAGATATGCAACAACAGATCATTAGGGAGACCTTTCACTTGGTGTCTAAAAGAGACGACAAATGTTTGCAATTTTCTGGAGGGTGGAAGGTGACAGAAGGGTTACTGCATAATAATGTTACTCATAAGGTTTTACTGTTACAATTGTCACCTGTATCTCTATATCTAGGACGGTATAAAGATGTATGCTCTGTACAGGTGCATCTAAAAAAATTTGAATATCATGGAAAAGCTCTTTATTTTTTGTAATTTATTTTAAAAAAGCAAACTTTTTGTATTCTAGATTCATTGCACACAAACTGAAATATTTCAAGACTTTTTTCTGTTTGTTTAATTCTGATGGTTACGACTTACAGCTTAGGAAAATATAAAATTCAGTATCTCAAAAAATTTGAATATTCCATTTTGAGCTTGATTAGTTGGGTTATTGCTTGATTACACGGGGTACCTCTTGGGCTAGATTAGAACATGCAACCACAATAATGGGAAGGACTACTGACTTGACAGTTGTCCAGAAGACAATCATCAACATCCTCCAGAAGGAAGGTAAGCCACAGAAGGTCATTGCTTAAGGGCTGGCTGTTCACATAGTGCTGTATCTAAATATATTCATAGAAAGTTGACTGGAAGGAGAAAGTGGGGTAGGAAAAGGTGCACAAGCAACAGGGATGACCACAACCTTGGGAAGATGTCAGGAAAAGCTGATTCAAGAACTTGGGAGAGCTTCACAAGGAGTGGACTGAAGCCAGAGTCAGCGCATCAAGAGTCACCACACTCAGACGTCTTCAGGAAAAGGGCTACAGCTGTCACATTCCTACAAACCAAGCCATTCCTGAACCAGAAAAAAACGTCAGAAGCATTTCACTTGAGGTAAGGAGAAAAAGAACTGGACTGTTTGCTCAGTGGTCCACAGTCCTAAAGTAAATTTAGCATTTCATTTGGAAATCAAGGTCTGGAGTCTGGAGGAAGACTGGGGACGAACAGATTCCAAAGTCCAGTGTGAAGTTTCTGAAGTCAGTGATGAATTTGGGGAGCAGGTGTTGGTCCATTGAGGTTGATCCTAGTCCAAAGTCAGTGCAGCCATCTACCAGGAGATTTTGTAATCACTTTTTTTCTTCCATCTGCTGACATGCTTTATGGAGATGTTGATTTAATCTTGCAGCAGGACCTGCCCACAGTGCCAAAACCACTTCCAAGTGGTTTTGATTACCGATGATATTACTGTGCTTGATTGGCCAGCCAACTCACCTGACCTGAACCTCACAGAGAGTCTATGGGGTGTTGTGAAGAGGAAGATAAGTAACATCTGACAAAAAATACAGAGGAACGGAAGGCTGCTATCAAAGCAACCTGGGCTTCAGTAACGCCTCAGCAGTGCCACAGACTGATCGCCTCCATGCCACGCTTCACTGAAGCAGTAATTCATGCATAAGTAGCCTCAACCAAGTACTGACTGCATAATTAAACCTGCTTTGGAGATCCTGAACATTTCTGTTTTGCAAATCTTTTTTCTTATCTTTTTTTTTTTTTTTTTTTGAGATGCTGAATTTTTTTCTTCCTAAGCTGTAAACCATAACTATCAGAATTAAAACTGGAAAACTCTTTAAATATTTCTGTTTGTGTGCAATGAATCTAGAATATAAAAAAGTTAGCTTTTTGAAATTAAATTACAAACAAAAATGTCCATGATATTCACATTTTTTGAGATGCACCTGTATATGTCAGAAGTGATTTACTCTAGTTTTGCTCTTCACTTGTAGTTTGATCGGAGGCTCTGACTACAAGCTGATCTACAGACACTATGCCACCCTGTACTTTGTGTTTTGTGTGGACTCATCAGAGAGTGAGCTGGGATTCTAGATCTCATACAGGTGAACGTACTCATATTGCATTCAGGTATTAATGGTTTTTTGAGATGTACATAAAGACAAGGCAGAGTTTTAAACACTTGTTTTAGTGCAATGGTTGTTTGACATATCAGGATGCTTTAGTCCTCACTAGACCATACTAATTCTCTATTACCTTTAGTATTTCCGTTTGATACAATGGGAATGCCATACTACTTTTTTGCATGAGTAGTTACTTTGCTTCTTTTTTTCTTTCTGTGTAACCTGAAACTTTACACAAGTATTTTAAAAATGTAGCTGAAATAACAGCTTTTTATTCACAGTTGTGTATACTGTTTTCATGCAGGTCTTTGTGGAAACCCTGGACAAATGCTTTGAGAACGTGTGTGAACTGGACTTAATTTTTCACATGGATAAGGTCGTTTTGAGCAATTATTATCATTAACTAAAACAATTAAAAAGTCACTTGACATTAAATAAATGTTAACTTGAAATTAAAGAAAATAAATAAAAAACATCAGCAAGGCATCATTTCAAAATGATTAATAAAAAAAAAAAAAAAAAATGAAAAAGAACTAAATAAACATAACACAATTACAAAAACTTTAGCTACTTTAAAACGGAAATAAAGAACTAATTCAAAACACTAATAAAAACCATAACAGTATATTGTGAAACTAAAATAACACTTGTTTGTGATGTTCCTTTCATAATGACGCATAGAATGTCTTACCTCCTTAGTTACCAAAAAGTGCTCTTTGTTGCTGTTAAATGTTCATCAGGGCATGAATAATTGGGGGTGATCATAATTAAATCCAGCGTATAAGGGAAAGTTTATATGTAAGCCAGTCTACTCTTTCTGATAATTGCCTGTTGCATTATGGCACCACTGTAAAATCTGATCATGACACAAGTGTGCACTACAGTGCTTTTGTTAGTTATCTAATCAGTAATAATGTTTTATGATGGGAAGGAATTACTTGTAAATGGCAATGTATGGCTTTATGGTAACTTGTTTCTGAGTGAGCCATGTGTAACATGTTTGTAATGCGCTTCAGTAGTCTTGTGCTTGTGTGTATTTTCAGGGTTATAGTCCAGTCTCAATGCTCTTTAATGCTCTGATTTATCGGCTGAGCTGTTTGTGTAAAAGTAATGAGTTTCCAATGAATCACGTTTTCCATTCGATTCAGAAACAAATGATTCCTAGGAAGCAGTTCTTTTAGTATATTAAATCATACAGTATAACTAGATTCCCGAACAAGTGACTCCTATGAACGGTTCGTATTAATGAATCAAAACGTGATGTGTAACCAGAATAGTCAAATTCACAAATGAATGACTTTTTGTTTTTTTAGAGAATCAAAACCAGTGTGATACGATTCAGGACCTAATGATTTTCTGAACTGATTCTTTTCATTTAAGGTGACGCCAGTGATAAAATGTTTTAAATGTTATTCACTAATAAAATACCCCAATGAAACAGAATCAAATCAATATCAGAATCAGATTGGGAAATGTGTTTTGTTACTCAGGCCTAGGTCTTGATTTGTTAATCATTATTGTATTTTGTAAGTTACTACTGAAAAACAAGGGTTTGAAGGTTGAAGGTTTTTGTTATTCCAGGTTCATTACATTCTCCAGGAAGTTGTCATGGGCGGGATGGTTCTGGAAACTAACATGATGAAATAGTCGCCCAAGTCGAGCTTCAGAACAGAATGGAGAAATCAGAGGTGAGTTCACATTAAAGCTGCAGTAGGTAACTTTTGTAAAAATATATTTTTTTACAAATTTATTTAAACCTGTCATTATGTCCGAAAGTAGAATATGAGACAGAAAATCTGTGAAAAAAATCAAGCCTCTGCTCCTCCCAGTGGCCTATTGCCATTTGCAGGAATCCATTTCTCCCGTTAAAAAACAACCAATCAGAGCTGCGGTCCGTAACTTTGTTTGTGTTCAAATCTAGAAAATGTATATAATAAGCGAGTACACCATGAATCCATTTTCCAAACCGTATTTTTGCTT
>NW_020524089.1:27500-103113 GCF_003368295.1 Carassius auratus | reverse complement strand
TTTAACGAAAACGAATCCTTTTTGAATGTGCCACTTTATGACGTAATAGTGTGACTAAGCATCACCTCAGCAGGAGAAGATCAATGCCTGCTTCTGCATCTCTGCCTATTTAGCCCCGCCCACTGATACATGTAAACACGGGGTAAAATTAGCAAAGAGCAGATCGCATCCGTGAAACACGGTTTGTTTGTTTTCTTTACTTTGCTATGGATTCCATTTTTTTAAAAAGACAGTATGATGCAGGGCTTTTCAGAGAGACTGAAAGTAAACGATGATGTAAAGCTGAGTCTGACTAGAGTGGATCCAACACATTGTGTGAGTAAATGTGCTTTTAACACTATTGCATTGTCTGTTCCAGATTGTTTGATACGTATATACTGAGCATTCATATGTTTTTAACCCAAATGACTCATCTTGTTTTCAGAGTGCATCACAGCAGCATCCACCTCTTATTTTAATAAGCAAAAAAACTTTAGCCAATCATAGCGGTGGGTGTTTACTTGTGAGTCTTAAAGCAACTCGCCTACAAAAACAGACTGTTCTGCAGAGAAAATAGCCCATTACTTCTAAATTGTGATGTTTTTGATTTTTTGTAAAAAAATCACACAAACATTATGTTTAAGTGAACCTCAGAGAACATTATAAAAAAAAACAGTTCATGACCCCTTTAAATTGAGGCATATAAATCACCCCATGCCATTTGTTGCTAAAAAACATCATCCTAAAAAACCTACAACATGAGTATTTATCAAGTTAAAAACTGTTCAAGTTTTGTAGACACTTGCCTTCTGCCCCTCCGTCTTGATTTTTTTAAATGCAAAAAATGTGTCCTCCATGAACATCCCTAAAGGCACCCTTAATGATGTTGATAATACTTTGGCAAACAGCATGTTTCAGATATGACTAATTTAATGTAAACAGTGTCTTTGGCACAGCAAAGTTACTAATCTCAATAAATCCACCCCCTCCAAAAAAAAAAAAAAACAAGTCACAACTGAACTAAATTAAACTTGTAATTTGCACTGGGAAAAGGAGACATGACACAATGTTCTTGTGGACAGAAGTTTAGAAATGTTAACTCCCATGCCACCCAAGACGAAAGAAAGTTCACAACCGAGCTGTGATCTATAAGTCTCCCAGACAGAGGCTCTCCCGGCTAGAGAAGAGGCGTGAGTTTTGTGCTGAATTATGAAAAAAGTCTCGCTTGAGTGGAAGCAAATTGGCCGCGATCAAGGTTTGTGTTATATTAATTGTGCCGCTATGACATGACTCTGAACTTTCATTTGGACTCCAGCATCTCTTACAAATAAACTGTCAGAACCTTATGAAGTTTACACAAAGCCAGCAATTAAAGCTCTCCCAGGGCTGTCATTTGTATTCGAGCGTTTGTAACTAGTTGAGCAGTGCTGATGAGTCCTTAAGTAAATGCTGAGTTCACATCTCACAGCAAAGCAGTCCGTGGACTCAAAGATATACAGAGTAAATCTGCATAAATACATATTCACACAGAGGGGTGAAAGGGAGCATGTATGACAGCTCCTTTGGGAAAGTTTCCCAATTTTCAGTTGTGGGAATCTGACAGATAGAGTTGCATAGAGACCATTTGTCCTGAGGGGAGTGTGGGACAAATGACATCCAGATATTTCAGCTAAAGTGCAGTGGGATTACAACCCTAAGCGAGATACTGAGCTGCCAACCATTAGAAAGATTGACAGAGGAGAGAAAGTGATTGAGAGAGACAAAAAATGAGGGGTGACCATAAAAACTGAGCTGTCTTTGGCAGTCAGTTTCAATTACCTCTATCCACTGGTAATGCACAACATGTGAAGACAGACAAACAAGCTCCTTATTGCTCCCTTAACCCTTGTGTCTATCTATATCATGTTGCATATCTGATATAAATTTGACAAAAGTGCCATGCTGCCAAAGGACTTCTTGTTTCATTTGACAAGTGACCACACAAAGATTTGATTCCCCGTTGAGGGAGCCCAAACAATGGTAAAATATTGTTTCATATATCAATCCTCAGTGGGAACTGATTTCAGGGCAATTTTTAAACCAAATTATTTTTTATATACTTTTTTTTTTTTTTAAATGAGAGAGCAAATAGTCATCATGGTTGTTATAATGTCAAATCAAAGAATATTTCCAACATCTTGAATATACTGTACAATATTAAACTTTCATAAATGATCTATGTACATATTCCATTTTCCCCAAAGGCTTGTTACATTTTTCCAATTTGAGCCTTAATATAAATGTAAGTCTCTCCATATAGTATATTTCATTTACCATTCCTAACCATTGATCACTTGTTGGGGGGGTCAACCTTCAACCATTTACGAGTAATGGCTTTCCTACTGCTATATAAAGTATCTTTAATAAGTATTTATCCTTGTCTAAAAATGTTACTGTTAAATCGGACCAGTTTTCATCTGTTACTTTCTCCCATTTTTGTTTGGTATATTGACGAATGGTTTCTAGATGCTTGTATACATTCATATAATCTTGAAACCAGCTTTTTTTTTTAATGGATTTGAAAATATTGTAATTCAATTTCAATATCCGTCAATATACTTTTAACTTTTTTTGTTAAAATAATCTCTAACTTGCAGATATCTATAAAAGTCCTGCTTTTTCTAATCCAAACGTATTTGGAATGAACTGATAACTGTAATCTGTCCTCCATCCTAGCCGGCTCAAAACCTGGGTCAAATGCTAGCTAACTTATTACTCCAGCTTGTTTCACTAATGTGACTTCTTCAATAACCTACACCATACCCTCGATGCAAATACAGTCCAAGTATTCAATCTGTTATAGCTCCTCTCAGCTAGATTTTTATTTCCTAGTATTGACTCTATAGATATATCTGTGAAACTTCTAGGGTTTTCCACCTGATTCATAGCTTGGTATACACCAGCATACCAAGGATTTCAATTGTGCAGCATAATAATAACCATGAAGACATAGTAGAGCTCTCCCTCCCTTTTCTTTTGTCAACTGCAATGTTTTAAACTTTACCCTAGGTCTTCCAGACAAACCTTGAAATCAAACATCCCAACCGAATGATTTTCTAAGGTGGTTCTGATTTGTGGTTAGTGTCAGTTGAAACATCTTATGCAATGCCGATCAGAAATACTGAAACTACAAACTTACTTTAATTAAGTTAAAGGGATAGTTTACCCACCCTGATGTCATTCTGAACATGTATGGCTGTTTTCTTTGGAACATGATATGAGATATTCTGAAAAATGTCTCTGTTGTTTTGGACCTCACTGGCTTTCATGAATGGAGGGGGAAAAAAAGAGGCATTCTTCAACATTTTCCACAGAAAACAAAATCATAATCAGATTCAACTGTTGTGAGGGTTAGAAAAAATTGTTCATTTCCATTTTTGGGTGAACTATCCCTTTAACAGAGGGCATTTGTCAGCATACTTCCCTTAACACTATCACATTTCATTTCATTGTTCATTACTTCCAAAACTGACAGTAGCTGTTTATAAGCATGCAAATAGAGTCACAGATGACTAATGACAGAGCTTTGATCTGGACCTCGAGGCAGTCTAGTGAGAACCACATTATCACACCGATTCGTTACACAAATGTCCTGGCATATTTTCATGTTCTGCATCAGTAAGCAACAAGTCTAGATGCATGACCAACACTGAGTTCGAACATTTACACACATTTGTAATGTCCCCTGCAACACTGTTCTCTAACTAAGCGGGTTAATGGTTTAATCTGCAGCATTATGAGGATGTCCACTGCAAATAGCAGTTACAAATTAAAAATCAGTCATTTTAAAATATAATGTATACATCCCATCGGTCTTTACATAAAATGCTCAAGTGAAATTGTATTCATATATAAATACTTCAAGCCTAATGATTTAAACTGTGAGGTCAAGAGAAAGAAATCAAGAAGTTCACGTAACGCTGTTTATTGGAGTGCTCTCCAACTTAGCATTTTCTCTACCACTTACTTTATTTATTTTTTAAAGTAAAAATGAAGAATGTGTCTGATTCTATGTAGCTGCTCAAATCAATTACTGGATGCCCTGTACATGCCGAAAATCTAAGACCAAATTAAAAACTTATTAAACAATATCTGAAATGACATGCGTTTGAAAAGCTGCACAGGTCCAAACAAGTCTCTATGCATTCATGTGGAGTAATAGGTACAGTCAAACATAATAACAGCAGAAAGCACATGAAGTATGTGCTCCTCACACCTGGCTGTGATAATGGGTTGCCATAAATATTTCTTTAATGTAGGTGTTAACTTCCATAATTACACCGTTCTATACAGTATGTTTCCCCTGCATGAAACATCAAAGTGTTTCGAATAAATTCAGCACACAAATGTGAACAAATGAAAGAATGAATGAGTGAACCACATCTGGATTTTTTCTCCTTGACACTTCGGCAACAGGGGTTTGTTTTGCAAAGATATTCGGTGGCATGAAAGCCAACTGTTGATGCGGTTCTCTATATTTTGACTGACACTGATACTTTAGTTAAACCCACAAGGCTCTGCAAGGGTGTAAGACAATAACTTAAGGCCTTTCTCTCTATAAGGTTTACAGAATCCCACCTGTTTAGTGCTGCTGTGGGGGACCACCCTTCCCCTTACTGAAGCTAAAGCATGATATGTCTTCCTATGACTATTCTCCATATTTCATTTACTTTAAGACATTTGATATGCTCTTTGAAAATAATGTATATAGTGTCAAACAGCAGAGTAACTGAAAAAAAAAAAAAAAAACTAAGGGAAAGTTGGACTGATCCCCAGCATTCCTCACTGAAGAATCCATGAACGAATGAGATGTTGAGGCCATTTTAGACATCTTCGTTTCTGAACGTGTCAAAACAGAGAATACATTTGCATCTGAACCATGTGATATTTCATGTCACTTTATATTAAGCCATTCTTTCTCGCTATTAACTGTGGTACTGGAATAATTTGATGCTTGCAGTTGTTTTGTTAAACCTTTAGAGTTGTAAAGATGGAAAAGATATGGTGATGCAAACCATGTGTAATTCCATTTCTTTTGTTAGAAAGGAAAAGGAGAGGTGAATCTTATTCAGTGCAGATTGAAACCAGAGCCTCAGATCCGGAGACACCGGACCTCTTTGTTCTTTTATATTGATTGCTCCAATCAGTACAGGAGAAAAAAAGCTGCATGCCCCAAGGTTTGAAAAGAAGATGGTGAGCAAAATTATATCTGAAGAACTTTGAAGTTGTTTAACCACAATGTCAGCCTTCTATCCTCTTCTCTTGCACCACTTTTTTAGTCTCTCTCTCTCTCACAGTCTTCCATTTTTATTTTACTGTTTCCAGATGCATGGAATGGTATAATTTAAACATTCCCCCAAAACTGATACAGAAGCATAAATAATTATATAAAATAGGGAGTGCTTTTTCAGAAATACAACAGCAAATTACTAGGGCCTTATAATTTCTGTGTTGTGGAAAATGTGGACAGAAACATGGAATCATAAAAAAATTGAATTTACTGTATTACGCAGAATGTCAAGGAATTTGTCAAAGTCTGGGTGAATTGAACAAAAGTGGGTCATTTCACTTAAATCAAATTACAATATGGACTAGTATCTGTAAATATTGAGCCGCAAAAAGAATGCTGCACGTTCTGCATGTCTCTGTATCAATGAATGGCACAGAAGCATGGTTTCGTTTACAATACTGATGCGTGTTTGACGCTCACGGTAATTTCAGCATCTGTCGTCTCACTAAATGAGGACATGGTTGCATAAACATAAACAACATCCCCAGAACTGCTCTGAGAGCATTAGCATTTCACCATTTCATTTGACAAAAACTTTCATCATATTACACGCACACTGAAACTTAAAGGTATTCATGGCAACCTATTAAAACAAAAGTTTGCTTTAACTGGATAAATAAGTCAGAAAAAATATTACTATTGTGCAGTAGAATGCATGCATGTAATAATACTACTACTATAACAACTATTAAAACTTTTTTTTTTTTAAGGAATAATCACACAATATTTCTCCCATGTTTTATTTTAATAGTATATAACTATTTTGCAAATAAAAATAAGAACAACGTTTATTTAATTTTCATTTGATTAAAAGATTTAATTAAGATTTAAAAAGGTTTCATTAAGATTTAAAAAGATTTCATTAAGATTTAAATAATAATAATAATACTGTTTTATGCATTCATTTGATAACCACAAATATTAAAAGTACACAACACAGAATTTATGAAAAAACTAAACATTTCATTTCATAAGGTTATTGTAAAAATAAATCTTAATAAATTAAGTTGTTTTTGTGCATTCAAGTAATTTGACATGCTTAAACACAGATATTTCACAGATACACTCATAGGGCCCTAATAATGTAATGTTTGTTAAACTTTTTAAATGTATGTTAAATTATATACGTTTCACAATTTTTATCAACTACACATGCTGATTAATACAATTTAATTGAACTATTAAAAAGGGCACCCAAAAAAAAAAAACAAAAAAAAAAACGTATTCCAGAAAGATTTAAATGGAAAAAATGGAATCTGGAAAAAAAATAAAATGAATTTCATAGTGCCGTAATTTACAGGAATATATTTTTCTTCCCCAGATCCGTTTGGAAGAACATAGATCCTGGTGTGGAAGACGAGGTGATTAATTACTCTCTGACCAGTGGGTGCTGAGCAGGCGTGAGGCTAGTCTTTTTGCCATTATATAATACGGATTCACATCCAATTTCTGTCACAATCCTCAGACAAGTTGCATTATTGGATAATTTCATGCAAACTCAGACATCTGTTCATGTAAAGAGAACTTACACTTATACTGCTGTCACCGGTTGCCGACGCTGGAATATACTGTCCAACCGAGCTCTGCGGTCGCTGTGGTGGAGTCCATCAACATTTCTGGAAGGAGGAGGAAATATAAAAAGGTTAAACAGGATATGTCCAGGTCATGCTTTGTACTATGTTCAATGTCTTTAATTTCATGCACAGATATCAGCCAAATCTATCTAGCAATTCATAATCTGGTCCCACTTATATTAGGTGGCCTTAACTACTATGTACTTACATAAAAAATAAGTACAATGTACTTATTGTGTTCATATTGTATTGTAAAACACTTTTGCTGCTATTGAGGTGGGATAGGGGTTAGGGAGAGGGTTGGAGGTATGGGTAAGTTTAAGGGTGGGTTAAGGTGTAAAGTATGGGTCAACAGTGTAATTATAAATGTAATTACAGAAATTAAATACAGATGTAATTACAAGTAGTTTTTTTTTTATATATAAGTACAATGTAAAAACATATATGTACACAATAAGTACATTGTGCTACATTATTAATTAAAATGTAAGTACATAGTAGTTAAGGCCACTTAATATAAAGTGGGTCCCTATCTTCAATAAACAGAGTGAGGGAACTTGCTACTGTTGTTTCCAGCATTGCCAAGAGGTTCCTAAAATGACAAATAAACTTCAACATAAAAACAGACTAAAACAAATACAGAGCTTAAACGCATTTTAGGTCTTTGCCTAAAGAAATGCTGGGGGAGTATAATAAGCTATGAATATTTCATACATTCTCATGCATTAACATCATTCTTTATCCAGACATTTATAGAGTCTTGTGTTACCACTTAACCAACTGCTCCATGAAATACCATCAACACATTTGACACGAATCAGCCTTAAATCTGTTTTGATATTACAGCCGTCTCCAGTAGTAAAGATGAAAAATGCTGTCAAATCAAGAAGCGAGCAGGAAATAGTGGGTTCTGCTTCCCTGCTGTGTGATTCAGCCAAGATATTTTAGAGACAACAGCCCACTATCTTGAACTCCAACTCCTTGCAGTTGGACAAGGATGAGATAACCACTAGAGACACTTTCAATAATGATATGGCAGCATACTGATACTAGGAAAAGCTAATCTTTCACAGACTTTCATATGCCACTGCAGACGAATGTGCATGGAGATCTACAAATATGCATATTGCATCATTCTAGCCATATCTACTCATGAGAAAAACTAAATTTGTGTTCAGGCTGACTTCACTCATCACAGTACACAGTTTGGGTCACCACTTATGGGCGTATTAGATGTGAATTCACTTTGAAAGCATGTATTTTCATGCCGAACAAGGCAAGTGAATTTTAAATTGGTTTGCTAATACTTTGTGCTAATTCGAAAGCTAATTTTAAACATATTCTGGTTGATTTTTTTCAATTATTGTGACTAAATAATTGCCTATTACTTCCCATAATATTTGTGGGAAAATATGTGGGAAGTATGCTTGTCACTGATTCTAGACCCACACATTTTAAACAAAAATCTAATAATGTAAAAAAAGGAGAAATCACTAAACCGGCAGTGCTGCCTCTTATCAATGTTCTGCGTGAATAAATCAGAGCTCCATAAATCGCCCCCTCTATGTACATCAAACATTTACACTCTTCTCACCTAGATAAAACAGTTCAGAAATATTTAAATATAGGAATGTGCATTTATACATATCAATACCGAACAGTACAGATCTAATCCGAAATCTACAAATTTAAGTGGCACAGCAAATGGAAGGATTACAATCAGATGAAAGATGACCAGCAGAAATGAGTCCAATAATTATTACTTCAATTACTTATTACAGCTGTTCAACATCAGGTCAAACCTTCAAGTAACAAGATTAGCCAGCGTTTTACTAACTATTTCTGTACTAAGACTGCTAGGTTGGGAAAATAATATAGTTACTGGAGGCCAGTTACTCTACTTCTGCTGATTAGCCGGTGTTAAAGAACATCAAATTGGGTCAATCACTTTTTGCCACCTTGGGTCCTCAGAGGCACGGGGATGATAGTTCTCAGATTGGCCGTAAGTCATCCCATGTGAATAATTCATGTTATCACATTGATGGCTTAATTAATTTCCTCTAGTAATTAGAGTAAGTCTTAAGTTGTTGAACTTTGGAAGGAATTGGATAAAGGAGCTTGGTAGAAACAGAGGAAGTTTGGTTTTATCACAGTCTGATGCAGCTGTTCTGACTTCCTTTTACAAGCATCACAGTACAAAACATCTTTCAGAGGCTCAGCTTGAGGCCAACATAATTACTAGTCTTAACTATTGGAAACACTTATTCATTTACAGAATTTCATTAATCTTGCATTAGGCTATTTGATCATTTTTAATGTGCTTTTGAATGCTGGTTGCAATTAAAAAGGGGCCTTGAAAACGACAGCAATTTTGAAGGAAAACAGTAAGCGTACTGTTTGGGGTGTGTGGAGGAATGCAGCTTTTGGGCATGTCTCTATACCTCAGATTCCCTCTGAATTTTATTCCAGGAAAAACCAAAGCATTCAAAGAACAAACTACATGTGTGTCCAAGTTTATTTTAAAAGGACATACTACGTCTCTAAGGCACCCAAATCTAAGCTAAATTACATCTGACTATCACTAAGACTAAAATTTACACACGGAGACATGGAAACTCAGACTCTATGTAAATTCATAAAAAAAAATTATAATCAGTTTTTCAGTTGGTACACAGAGGTAAAATCAAAATGCAGTTAAACAACGGACTGGAAAAGTGGCAAAGTGAATTTTCTGGTCCTTTATAAAGCATCATGAGTGCAAGTGTGGTAAACATGAGAGGTGGACAGTGACAAAGTGTTTTACTTAAGTACATTTTTCAAGTGTCTGTACTTTATCGGAGTAGTTTTATATTGAGCAACGTAAATTCTACTTCACTACATTCCAAAACATATTGTACCTTTTACGCCACCACATTCATTAGCATTGTTCTTCATTATTTTGAACAGGAGAAATTGTCACCCACTCTGAGACGCGATAGTGTGTGTGCGATTTGTGAATAAGTTGATTTCAAAGTGAGTGACATGACATACAGCCAAGTATGGTGACCCATAATTAGAATTCATGCTCTGCATTTAACCCATCCAAAGTGCACACACACACAACAGTGAACACACACAAACCGTAAGCAAACACCCGGAGCAGTGGGCAGCCATTTATGCTGCAGCACCCAGAGAGCAGTTGGGGATTCAGTGCCTAGCTCAAGGGCACCTAAGTCATAGTATTGCCAGCCCGAGATTCAAACCCACAACCCTAGGGTTAGGAGTCAAACTCTCTAACCACTCTATAGGCTACGACTTCACAATGAACCTTTCTTTCAATGAACATGTTAAATCGGTTTGCAAACATACTGAACAGTTCATTTGTGATTTAGACTTGATCAGATTGCAGCTGTTCTTAAGTCAACAACTCCCTGATTCAAATGATCCAGTCAGAGTGAGTCTCCAGTTAACTATTCACTGAATTCACTCAAAAT
The DNA here is from genome assembly GCF_003368295.1 of Carassius auratus. Classification (NCBI taxonomy): domain Eukaryota; kingdom Metazoa; phylum Chordata; class Actinopteri; order Cypriniformes; family Cyprinidae; genus Carassius; species Carassius auratus. Next base: position 92,758 of record NW_020524089.1, on the reverse strand, counting down.
GAGTCTATGGGAGATTCTCGGGGCTTTAGTGCGCTCACAAACTGATGGCATGAAAAGTAAGTTACTAATGATGAATATTAGGATTTATTATTGTAAATATATTTAGGTCACGACTCAATCTGCTATAAAAGCAGATCTTAAGCACACTATGTAAAATGCTTGAATGAGGACTTGTCCACATTTGTGTATCACTTTGTCAGCAGGCTAAGTTTAAGGTAAAAATGAAAAATAACATTAAATAACGCAAATGAAAATACTGCCCATGTATCTTTCCCACTTAAGCAGCTTCAATTTTCAAACTAGTATTTTTGCATAGCATTGTTAAAATTCTTCATACTTTACATCTGCTTTTACTGTATATTGTTTGTCATCTTTGTCTGTATTCTTTTCACTTGTTTTCAATCATGAAGTATCTGTAACAGGTCATCAGACAGGGAATCCATTTAGCAGGCTTTATTGAAAGACTCGAGGTCGTACAGGCGGGGATCAGGACCAGCAAACACAACAGTAGAGATAACCAGAATCGTCGTCAAACACAAGCAGAAGTTCAGGGGAAACAGGCAAGATTCAGAGTCCAATAAACAATCCAAGGTCAAGAGGCAGGCAGCAAAGGTTCAAGAGACGGTAAACAAAACAGTACTGGTAACAGGAAATCAAACACGGGAAATAACGCTTGGAAATGTTAGCCGGAGCAAAACAAGACTTCGCGTTTGGCTGATGGAGTTGTGCAGCTTATGTACCCGTGCCAATGAGCTCCACCTGTGTGATGATCAGAGTGAGATGTGCGGGGATGATGGGTAGTGTAGTGCGAATCAGTATAGGTGAGTGTGAGAGTCAGTATTCCGGGGATGGGACCCTCTGCTGGCCAGTAGAGGGAATCACGGGGTTCGTCTCCGTGACAGAGCCCCCTCCCTGTGAGCGACTCCTGGCGCGAGATGGTAGCCGACGTCGAGGTCTACCGCGTGGTCGAGGGGCCGGTTTCTCCGGGTGTAACCGATGGAACTCCGTGATGAGGTTGGGGTCTAGTATGTTGTCAGCGTTGACCCAAGATTGTTCTTCCGGACCGTACCCCTCCCAGTCGACCAGATACTGCAGGATGCGTCCTCGACGCCTGGAGTTAAGAAGCTCTCGCACCTGGTAAGTTTCCTCAGTCTCGATCTGGACGGGCTGGGGACTCTGCTCACGGGACCTCCCCTCTCCCTCCACTCCAGGGGCCACAGCGGGCTTGAGCAGAGATACATGAAAGGTGGGAGAGATGCGATAGGTGTCAGGTAATGCAAGACGGAATGAAACAGGAGTGATCTGATGTGTTATCTTGAAGGGACCCACGTACCTTGGACTTAGTTTCTTGCAGGGTAGTCGGAGACGGAGATCTCGGGTAGAGAGCCACACCCATTGTCCGGGTTGGTATATAGGCCCAGGACGACGACGGTGGTCGGCATGTTCTTTTTGATGGCGGATGGCTCGTTGAAGGTGTACGTGAGCTTGATTCCAAGTCTCCTCACTGCGTTGCAACCAGTCCGTGACGGCGGGTACATCGGTGGGTTCCCCAGACCAGGGAAACATGGGTGGTTGATAGCCTAGGATGCACTTAAAGGGAGTTATACCAGTAGCTGGTTTGACCAGGGAGTTTTGTGCGTACTCAGCCCAAAGGAGGAACCGTGCCCAATCTTCTTGGTTGGAGCTACAGTATGATACAGGTGATTTCCTGATTGAGCCTTTCGACCTGGCCGTTGGATTGAGGGTGGTAACCAGAGGTCAAGCTAACGTTTATATTGAGGGCTTGGAAGAAGGCTTTCCAGAGACGGGAGGTAAATTGGGGACCTCTATCGGAGACGATATCCTCCGGTAGTCCGTAGAGACGGAAGACCCAGTTACAGAGTAGTTCGGCAGTCTGTAGAGCAGTAGGCAATTTGGGTAGGGGAATTAGGCGACAGGCTTTGGAGAATCGATCAATTACAGTCAGAACAACAGTGTTACCCTGAGAGACAGGTAGATCAGTGATGAAGTCTATCGCCAGATGGGACCAGGGTCGTTGTGGGATGGGGAGAGGTTGCAGCAATCCGGCTGGCAATTGGCGGGGAGTCTTGTGTGCATTACAGGTCTGGCATTGTTGGATGAAAGTTACAGTGTCCTTGGGTAATGATTCCCACCAGAACCGGTTCTGAAGCAGGTGAATGGTAGCAGTGATACCTGGATGACCGGATGCGGGCAAGCAGTGCGTGTGGTTGAGAACTTGATCACGTAAGGTAGGTGGTACGTAAACTTTTCCAGGAGGACAAGCTGCTGGAGGTGCGTGTTGAGAGTTGTGTTGTTGGATAAGCGTCATGATGTCCCATTGTACTGGTGCAATGACTACTTTGAAGGGGAGTATGGACTCTGGTTCGGATGGAATCTGTTCATCTTCGTGAATACGGGATAGCGCATCTGCCTTGGTGTTCTTGGAGCCTGGACGGTAGGTAACTGAGAAGTCGAATCGAGAGAAGAACAGTGACCATCTGGCCTGCCGTGGATTGAGGCGCTTGGCTGAGCGCAAATACTCGAGGTTCTTATGATCGGTTAGTACGGTGAAAGGAAAGTTGGCCCCCTCCAGCCAGTGTCTCCACTCCTCGAAGGCTGCTTTCATAGCGAGAAGTTCACGGTCTCCCACGTCGTAGTTACGTTCAGCAGCATTGAGCTTGCGGGAGTAAAAGGCACATGGGTGGAGTTTACCGGTAGAACTCTGGCGTTGGGAGAGAATAGCCCCGATACCAGTGTTGGAGGCGTCCACCTCGACGAGAAACTGGAGATATGGGTCAGGATGATGGAGTATGGGGGCGGTCACAAACCTTCTCTTTAGTTCCTGGAAAGCTTGAAGAGCAGCTTCAGCCCAGTGTAGCCGATGGGCTCCTTTCTTGACCAGAGACGTGAGGGGACTAACCACAGAGCTGAAGTTCCTGATGAAACGGCGATAGAAATTAGCAAACCCCAAAAAGCGTTGAAGCTCCTTTAGTGTCCCTGGTACTGACCACTTGAGAACGGCATTGACTTTGCTCTCATCCATGGCGACCCCCTCTGGGCTGATGACGTACCCCAGGAAGGTGGTGGAGGTGGTATGAAATTCACACTTCTCCGCCTTAGCATAGAGTTGATGTTCAATGAGTCTTTGCAGTACAGCTCTCACATGTTGGACATGTTCCTCCAGGGTATCTGAATAGATTAAGATATCGTCAATGTATATGATAACAGTTCTATTTAGCATGTCTCTGAAGATGTCATTGACAAAGGATTGGAAAACCGAAGGACTATTGACCAGTCCAAACGGCATCACCCGGTATTCGTAGTGCCCATTGGTGGTTGAGAAAGCTGTCTTCCACACGTCCCCCTCCCTAATGCGGATGAGGTTGTATGCGCAGCGCAGATCCAATTTGGTGTAGTACTGTGCAGTACGTAACTGTTCTAAAGCAGAGGGCACCAGTGGTAGAGGATAGCGAAACTTTACTGTTATTTCGTTGAGTCCACGATAATCGATGCAAGGGCGCAGACCTCCATCCCTCTTGCGGACAAAGAAGAAGCCAGCTGAAGCAGGAGAGGTGGATGGACGTATGAACCCCTTCTCCAGCTCCTCCTTGATGTACTTGGCCATAGCTTCTGACTCGGGTAATGATAACGGGAATATTCGACCCCGGGGTGGTGATGAACCTGGAATGAGATCAATGGCACAATCATAGCTGCGATGTGGTGGTAATGTGTTTGCCTGTACCTTGCTGAAGGCGGTGACGAGATCGTGATACTCCTTGGGCAGATTGGGAATGCTGGTGGTCTCCGAGTCTAATGTGACAACTTGTACCGTCATGGGAGAGATGGTCGAGAGGCATGATTTCTGACACTGGGTGCTCCATCTAAGAATTTGTCCTTCTCTCCACGACACCTGAGGATCATGCAGTCTGAGCCAGGGCAATCCCAAAATAACAGGGGTGTTAGATACAGGGAGCACGTAGAACTGAATGGTTTCTTGGTGTAGCAGGCCGGTTAACATTTGGAGATCTTGGGTGCGGTGAGTGATCAACCCAGACCCCAAAGGGCGCCCATCTATTGTGGCTACAGACAGAGAATTAGTGCATGAAATTAAAGAGATGTTATTCCCTCTGGCAAATTCCTCAGAGATAAAATTCCCAGCTGCTCCTGAATCAAGTAAAGCAGTGGTGGCTATTTGAACCTTGCCGGTCTTGATTATCAGAGGGACTGACACACAGTTAAAAGGTAAACTCACCGATTTCGGAGTGTAAGAAGAGCGGCGATTGGGACAAGTGATTCGTAGATGTCCCGGAGCGCCACAGTAGAGACAGAGTCGGTTAACCCTGCGGCGGTGACGTTCCTCCTCAGTCAGATGATAGGAGTTTATCTGCATGGGCTCTGTAGTTTCTACGGGTCGCGTTACCGCAGCGGGGAAGAGGCGTGGAGCACTGACACGGCGAGAGCGTTGCAGGTTATCAATGGTTATAGTAAGTGAAATAAGATCACTCAGAGTTCTCCCCTCATCACGGCAAGCGAGTTCGGTTTGCAGTTCGTGATTAAGCCCCTTGCGAAACAATACCTTCAGCGTGTCACTCACCCATGACGTCTGAGCAGCCAAAGTGCGAAAGTTCAAGGCATATTCCGCTGCTGTTAATCTTCCCTGCGATAATTCAAGCAACCGCTCACCCGCTCCTTTCCCCTCTCGGGGTGATCAAACACCTCACGGAAACGTATCAGAAAGTCAGTGAAAGTGGTGAACGCCGTGCCATCCTCGCGCCATACAGCCGTTATCCATTCCAAAGCTCTTCCCGTTAATAATGAACACACGAAGGCGATCCTACCAGCATCAGTGGTGTAAAGGGTGGGTTGTTGTTCAACGAACAGCGAGCACTGTAGTAAGAAGCCCTTACACTTGGTAGAGTCCCCGTCAAATTTCTCCGGGTAAGCCAGTCGAGGATTAACGTGAGTTGGCGTTCCTGCCATGTGGGAAGCGGTGACCGCTGCAGGTGGGGTTGACGTCACGGCAGGGCTGTGGAGGTTTTGAACAGCCTTTACCAGTTCCTCCGTGATGGAAGTGAGACGATTCACTTGATGTTGATTAGCAGCGATCTGATTTGCCTGGGCTGCCATGGTAGCACACAGATGATCGTAAGCCGCTGGATTCGGTTGTGGCGAAGTCTTCTGTAACAGGTCATCAGACAGGGAATCCATTTAGCAGGCTTTATTGAAAGACTCGAGGTCGTACAGGCGGGGATCAGGACCAGCAAACACAACAGTAGAGATAACCAGAATCGTCGTCAAACACAAGCAGAAGTTCAGGGGAAACAGGCAAGATTCAGAGTCCAATAAACAATCCAAGGTCAAGAGGCAGGCAGCAAAGGTTCAAGAGACGGTAAACAAAACAGTACTGGTAACAGGAAATCAAACACGGGAAATAACGCTTGGAAATGTTAGCCGGAGCAAAACAAGACTTCGCGTTTGGCTGATGGAGTTGTGCAGCTTATGTACCCGTGCCAATGAGCTCCACCTGTGTGATGATCAGAGTGAGATGTGCGGGGATGATGGGTAGTGTAGTGCGAATCAGTATAGGTGAGTGTGAGAGTCAGTATTCCGGGGATGGGACCCTCTGCTGGCCAGTAGAGGGAATCACGGGGTTCGTCTCCGTGACAGTATCGGTAACTTAAATGTATATATTAATATTTTTTATGTTTTATGTTTTGACTATGTAAAACAAAGTCTCCCTCTCCCAGGTATTTTAAGCAGTAGAATTTTATAGAATATATCATATAAAATTATGAAATATAAAAGTGTTAAATTAAATTACAAAATAAGGATTCATTGATCAGTACTTTTTACTTTTCATATTTATGTACATTAAAAATCAAATACATTTTTACTTTTGCGATTTGTGTGCTCCGTCCACCACTGGTAAACATTCTTTCACTTTCATAAGCTCCTGCGTTTTACATTTTGGAAGAGTGATGCACTGCCTGTCCTCCACCGTGCAATGGATAACCCTCCCAACCAGAGGCCTCTGCTTTCACAGAGCCAAGATCGAGATTTATGACTCCCTGCAGTTACGGTCGTACTTCACTGCTACATCTTACTTCCAGCTCTTCATCTTCTGTGACGAGGTAAACCAGAGGGGTCTGTCGGCTCCACAGGATTCTCTTGTGGACTTTTTGAAGAGAGTTGTGGATGTCGCACCATGAGAACTGAATGTGTTTACACTCACAACATGTCTGGAGGTGACAAACTTTCCAGCCAATAAGCGTGAGTCACAGTACAGTCATATCTCAGCCATTGTAAGACCCAGGAGGACACATATGTTTAAGCTTTTCAACAGGATTGATTTTTTTAAAGCTGTGTATTTCCCCAACGTAAAACTATGTAATGGCAGGAGGAGCTTTCTGGCATCTTAGTGAGAGATCTATGCGTTGTGTGATGGAGTTCAAGACCTTTTGCTCATACTTTTAGATAATATTAGTCATTTTTTACCTGAGTTTGTGGTCCAAATTTAAAGTATTTAAAAAAAATGCTGTGTACCATAAAAGATTTAAAAAACGAATGACTCTTATGAAAAAGACATACAGCTAAACACATACAGCACAACTAGTATAATCTTTCCATAATTAAAATGATTCTTTGTTTGTAAATCAGGCTTTAAGTATAATGGTTTAAGGGCACCATAGCATTTTATCTGAAGGTTAGATAGGCCAGTTGTTCACCACAAAGCTGTAAACAAAAGCAGCCTCTGAACACCAGTCCACGTTAATTGATAGGAAACAGGATCCTTTCAGACCAGGGATTACCATCAGGGAAATTGATTGGTCAGCAGCTATGCTCCAGAGCCAGAAAAAGTGGCACCTGTTAAATTTGCTACTTTTAACAAGGCCACAGAAAGTTATTTGGAGGCCACTGCCATGTAAAATGGCTGCATGGATTATTAACAGGAGGGTCTGTTTATTTAGGGAGGTGATTAGCGTTTGAGCTGTAGACCACAGAATGCCACACACACACACACACACACACACACACTCTTGTTGCACAGGCACTGGACCCACTTCACATAGTCATAGATATACATTCAGTGACCTTGAATCTGGGCCTGTTTCCAAATCTGCATCAAGAGATGTTGACTTGGAATGATAAATAGCTAGATTTTGGATGATAATTCGGTTTCCTAAATCCCTGATATCTCTAATACCTGTGTATGTCTGCGGCTGATTTTATATAATCTCCAGAGGATGCTTCCGGAGAAACCAGCTGGGTTGACTCTAACTCAATTATGTGGGTGGTTTTGAACTCCTAGAAAAAAAGAATCCTAGAAAAAAATGTATAATTTTCCATGAGAAATATTATGCAGCACAACTGTTTTCAACATTGATAATTAAAAGAAATGTTTCTTGAGCTGCAAATCAGCTTATCAGAATGATTTCTGAACGATCATGTGACACGGAAGACTGGAGAAATGATGCTGAAATTTCAGCTTGGCCATCTCAGGAATAAATGCATTAAAATATATTAAAAAAAGAATGAAAAGTAAGATGTGTAAATCCTTTGATAGCTAAATGTTTGTTTAGGTAATTGAGTCTGTATGCCAGAGCATATGGCACCTAGAGCGTACATTAGAGTGAGGCTTGAATCTAAGAAGGTGGCAGACACCCAAACCCACCAGCATTACTACAGGGTAGAGTCCTGCAACAGGTTGGATACCCGCATAAAAGTGGCTGAAACCGGTGGATTTTGACATTCCTAAAATTCACGGGCGGGGATGCGGGGGGATAGTAGCGTGGATGAAAAATATGTGCAATATTTGTATGTCTAAATTACCATTACACATACGCAACAACGATATAACATTTGACCCATCACATCACCACCTCTGCGACAGTGCAACAGTGCTGAGAGAGAGACTTTAAAACAGCAGGATTTGTAATTCAAGAACGGAGAACGCAACCTAAACCTGGGACTGTGGACGATATCCTTTTCCTGCACCGTAACCTTAAGGGAAAGTAAATGCATAGTTTGTGAGCGACAGGCTCAGGTTGTATTTTTTCTTGTTATTTTTTTTTTTCATTAATAGGTCTATTTGCGTATAGTTATCAGGTTCTATAGCCTATTTAGGTGCCGATGGTAGGCTCATTTCATTAGCACATTAATGACTTGATGTTGAGAGAGGTGCGAGATAAAAAATAAAGCACTTCAATTGGAATTATTTTAGCGTGTGTGAATTATTGCGGGCACGGATCGAGTAACGGCCGAATATTAACGGGTCTGGGTGGGTGCGGATTTAATTTTTATATTATCACAGATGACGGTTCGGATCTGGTGCTGAACTTTTTTCTGAAGGTACGGGCGGGCACGGGTCTCCAAAAATGGACCCGTGCAGGACTCTACTTCAGGGGCTTGAGAAAACCAAAAAAGAATCTCCTGCACTTACAGATCTATACAGATCCACCGAGAGGTCCAGCTCTCTGAGATTTATAGATGCTCTAGGATTACTGTTGGGCTACTAAATGCTGAATTTAGAGGTCAGATGATGATGATAATTAGGATGATGTAGGGAAGTGCGGAGTGATGTGTCAGGGCAGGCAGAAATAAAAGTGGACTCAGCCAACACAGAGTATCAGTGTGTTTCAGAGGAAACTGGTGGTTGATTTTGGCAGCCACGGTTCCTTGTGAAATATGTTACCACACAGTCGATGGAGCGTTCCTGACTGCTTGACACAATGATGTAGCTCTAAATTCCCAGGGTTCAACACGGGACGAGCTACAGTAATTCTCTATCCTTACATAGCTGACCAGTACATAATTCAAGACGCTAAGGGATGAAAAAGAGTTATAGCAATATAGAAAGTCAGGAAAACACTGCACATTTTTATCTCCCACTTCACACACATTAACAGACGGCCCCAGACACACATACACACACACACACACATTCTCTTAACAAGTAAGATGTCCTTGGCTGCTCTCTAATTTGTGTTTATCCCAAGGCCAGTCCCTCAAATCAATCCCAGCGCCTCTTTAGCAGCTTGTTTAAATGGGTTGATGCTTCTTGTGAAATGCTTAATTATTTACTTTGAATGTGCCTCAGAAGCAGACCCCGAAGCTGCGCTCACACTTTCTTTTTTTCTTCTTCAAGCACTTTTTTGTCTGGGTTAGGATCTGGCTTCAGTTGATTGGCTATGTATGACAACATGACAGAGAAAGCTGACAGACAAACTGCTTTTCCAAATGATTGCTATTCCAAAGCAGATCACAGCACAAATGCTGGACCTTACATCATGCTGGATTACAAAATCCTATTTTTCCTGACAATCATTTAAGTGCTGTGGTCTTTGCATGTATCGAAATATGTTTTTGCCGTTAAGGAAGCTAGATGGTGTGCCGGCAGCTTGTGAGATGCTAAGGGCTAATGTGTTTTGGTTTTCAAAGATCACCATATATAAAAACCATTACAGCTGCTGCAATGTAAATCAAGTGTCATAGATGAATCATTCTACAGTTTAGTTACATAAATATACTAATGTGAGCAGGAAGATTTAGATTAAAAAGGACTGCACTAGGAATTTAAATAAAATTGAAATTATGAGTATTAAACCGCAAAAGGCTGCAATTTTTTTTAAGAGTGAAAAAAATATTGAATGTGCCAGGTTTACTTTATTTTCACAGCTGCATAATTTGTATCACTTTTGTGACTAGATATTAAAACTGTATTAAAGTGTATTAAAACTTTTTTCCCAGCTAGACAGAAATTCCCACCAAAACCAACATCATGCAATGCCACTCGTAGAACAGATGTATTACGTTTGCCTTTTTGCCTTGATATCTAATAAGCAGCAATACGAGATATTAAATGTTTGTCTTATCACAGTTCAAATCATAATCACACTATTTGTAAAATGATTTTTGTTCCAAAACTGGCAGCCCTATTTTCAACATAAAGCTGAAATTTCCAAGAATAGACAGCATCCTCATTTGCAAGATCAACTTCTACTGACTGTGTTGCATCACAACAAAAATACCTGTAAGGGAAACAAGCATGAAACATATCTGCATCAAGCTGACAGGTTCAGAAACATCATCACACTTCCAATTGATGAAAATGACAATTGCACACATCCTACTCCTTGCCCACAGGCCATAGAAGCAATGACTATTAAAAATGTGTACATTGTGCAAGCATGAACGCAGAGGAAGCCAATTTGTCACGGCTGTGTGGTTTGGAAGTCTGCAATACATGCTGATGCCTTTCTTCTGGCTGAGCGTGGTAGGGATATGCCTCTCCTGAGATGCGTGGGCACTCTGAACAAGGGATATATGCTCTAGACTCAGTGACTAATGACCAGAGATGCATAGTTTTCTTACTTAATCTACATTGTGACAGCAGAATAGAGATACTGTACTGTTGATTCAAAGAGTTACACATGGGGACCTTTTTTTCAGGTTGACCTCTGAGCAATGTGATGTATTCTAATGTATCTTTTGTTACGAGTTGCATGCACTTTGAATAACCCCAACAGGAAGCACATAAATATAATGCATCCAATAGCTTTTTTCTTCAGTGTTCTGCAATGAAAACCGAACATGACCACAATGATTGTTGTCCAAATGACCAAATAAACTCTCTCTTTGCACATACATTAACCAGTCAATTCTGCTTGGTCATCAACCTGCCAAAATAACTGTTTATTACCCATTTTATGAGCTAAAAGACCCTTTAAAACAATCAGTAAAATTTGCTAACAGTCAGCGTAATTCTGTGCCGGGATCTTCTCACTGAGATGGGATTCCCAGGAACCTTTATGAGTCCTCCCTGCAAGCCAAAAAAGCTTTCTTGGAGGAGGAAGCCACAGATGGGCTGCTCGCAGACTGTCAGAAACAGACACTGCTCTGCAACACCCTGTTATATTCCAGAACCAACTGAAGACAGATAAATATTCATAAGGAGACGTGTGGCTAAAGGTTTCCTCTCTCTGATATCCTTCTGAATATTTAAATCTGGCCATAAGGGACCCTAGACTCGTGGAGTTAACCTCAAACAGGTTTGATCTCCTTCTGCTAGCTTTGGACAAGAGTTACACTGTTACGCATTTACATTAATGCATTTGGCAGATGCTTTTATACAAAGTGACTGTCAGTGCATTCAATACATTTAACCAGGGATCTGAACCCCTGACCTAGGTGTTGCTATCGCCATGCTCTACCAGTTGAACAATTACTGAGGCTGCAAAGAACTCATAAATGTCAACACATTTGGGATCATGCTAAATTATTGCTATATAACAATTTTCAATTACTTCAATAGCATAATTAACTATATACTATAAAAATCTAAAATGAGTAGACTGGGATCTGTAACAACAAGAAAGCGGACAGAAGCAGGCTTGTATTAATATAAAGAGGATAAAGGTCAAATATTGATGCTTCTCTTGCCTACACTGCATTTTAGCGGTGTCATTAAACACTAATGAGAGTGAACACTTCATGTCATGCAGAATAGGGCCTGTGGCCATCTAACACCCCAGAAGACACTCCACTCCGATAGAAAGGGAAAACAGCACCATTCAAACCTGGAGGTCTGCTGTTTGAGTGGTTGTAATGTCACAGAACCCTGAGGCTGGATAAAGATGGTGGAGGCTCAGACATTCTAACGCATTTTAGCTAGCACTTCATAAATAAAAACTGTTAAACGGTACATATTAAACTCATGTATCCATTAAGCACACTTCCATATAAAAAAAAATAAAATAAAAAAAAAAAAATATATATATATATATATATATATATATATATATATATATATATATATATATATATATATTATCCTACTTGATGTATTAACCAATTGATATATTTGTTACTATATACCTCCTATAATTTTATTGCACACTGAGATATGGGTCTCCAGTTTCACTACTTATTGTAAAATTAAGCACTTAATATTCAGACTTTTGTATATTATAACTTATATAAGAACTTGGATGTGGGAAATAACTACATTAGATCCAAAAGACAGTTTTAGCAACATAGCACAGATGCTACAGACACACACTTAGCTGACTAGTTGTATAATATTCTGTGTTACGCTAATATATTACTTCACAGGCATTACTGGCTTGTGGTTTTACATCCATAATATTATAAATTGACAGTTTATTGCAGGTCTGTCATTTTACAATGCTTTAATTTTTAAAGATTTCATATTATTTAAAGGTGAGCTTAAAGGGTGCACTACTATGAAAATCACAGCTTCAGTGTGACATCGATAAGAAAAATATAATTTCATAGATATTGTTAATAACAGTTGTTCATATTAAAATATGTATGAACTTAATACATGACCTAGACTATTAAGCAAAATCCTGTTATTTTAATAAATATTAAATGAAATTCTTTAAAAAAGGTTTCTGAACTTCTAAATACTTCAAAAACATACTTAAATATTAACTGTTGGTTGTCACTTTAAGTTAAGTTGATCAATATACTATAGAATCTGTCAACTCAAATCTGCAGACTGGCTCTGACCTTTTGCAACTAGCATCAACTTCTCCAGACTGTTTCTCAGGTTTCATAATGAAGCTAGTTTCTTTGTTTATCCCCATGAATTACATTCTGTATTTTTTTTTTTTTTCTTCATTTGATTTTTGAATTTTTTGTTACTTAGCTGAATGTGGACCAGTATAGATTTTGAAATGTGCTTAAATGTTACTTCACTAAGAATATATAACTGATCAAGATTCAAGATTTTTATTCGTCACATACACAATCATATAGAGCATATATAACCAGCAGTGAAATGTGAGTCAGGTCTGCACCATGGACAGTGCAATTATTAAAGAACACAACACAGATGAAAATATACATAAATATAGCTATGAAATAATTAAGCAAACAATAAAAATATAAGAATAAAATATAAAAAAGAAGTATATTGTAGAATTAAATATAGAACACAAAATAATGTGCATGAAAGTAAACTGTAGTCTTAAATATTTAGATACACAGGGATGTACAATGTGCATATGTGCAACTCTCTGCAGGAATTTGCAGTCTTGACTGGAGCTGTTCCCATACCACACAGAGATACACTGAGTTGACTTGAATGCCTTGTTGCTTGATTTTAATGTTCTGATTTTTTTATGATTGACTTTGTACCTTCATAATTATATATTTTAACAATTATTCTTTAAAAATAATAAGACTAAAAATCTTTCTTTCTTTTTTTTTTTTTTTTTATAAAACATGATGTGAGCTTAATGGGAACAAGGGTGTGCTTAAAGGGTAAAAACATGTACCCTTTAATCACAGCCAGACTTTTTTAATTTAATAATGTATATCATAATGTATATCTTAATTGAAATGTTTTTGTCATTTAAAATAAAATGAAATATTTGTGTGAGAGATTAATATTTTATTTTAATATAACTTTTTGTACTGAAACCAATATCTTGTGCACTAAAAATGTCTCAGCTTAATAGGTACGTTTACCCTATACAATTGACCTTTCACATTAGAAAATGAACAGTAAACAAAAAAGGGGAATAAAATATAAAAAATATATATATATATATATAAAAAATCTTTTTTTTTTCTTCTATGGAATAGACATTCAATCTCTTTATGAATAAATATGTGATATATAATACTGTGAATATTTAATACTCTGATTCAAAATCCAGCAGAAATCCTCAACAGATGGACATTTGGAACAGGATTTAAATTTTAGGGCAATTAGTGCTCACGGTAAGAACATGATCTCGGCTCTGTCCTGATGGGGCGAGAAATATGAAGTTTTAAATGTTTCATGAATGCCAACTAAATAACTAATTTCTTCATATGCAGTAGTCTCACATATCTGAGTGCCTTCAGTGAAATTCACATTATGCAATCAAATTGGCTGGACACTGAGCATTCTTGACCACTCTCTACTGCATGTTAATTGATTTAATATGAAACGATTTCTGAGATAAGTCAATATCTTGCAGGCTTTCTTTTTAGCAACCAAGTGCATGAGAAGTAATGTTTGTGGAGGGGACACAACCAGTGTTGGGTGTAACTATTTGACACAGAGACATGAGAAATATGTCTATAGAAAGCCTGTGTCTACTATTGATTATGTAATCCATAAACTAAAGCGAGGTCATAGGCAGAGTGTGAACCAACTCCAGGGTAAGTCTAACAGCAGCCAAATGTATTAAACATCATAAAAACATCTCTTTAGGCATGGCCAGACATGGGTGTCATGTAGTCTAATAAAATATGTTTAATGGGACTGAATTTGTATAAAATATTTTAAAAACATGATTATAATTGGGCTCAATAACGTTTCCTTTCCATGGTTATTCAAACAGCGAATAAATTATGTCTATCGTTATATATAGAAATGAACTGATATTATCACTAACTTCAGAGGCATCATGTTCATTCAAATTGAGGGGAGATGTGCCCCATCAGATTTCTGAGCTTGGATTTTTTTATTAATGCATCTTCCAAAAGACAAAAATAGCCAAATAATATTTTTTTATATTTGATACAATCACACCGGTGTGATAAGATCGTTCAGTGCAGCACAGCATCAGCTGCTAAATTCAAATCTACGTTCACGCTTTGGCTGGCACTGAGACAGAGACGGAATCACAAATCACACACGATTCTGTTGAGCTTATGAAGCTTATGAATGCAATGGCCATTTATGTCATTTATTCTTACCTACTTTAGTTAAAGTGTTATTTTTTACATAAACCTGTATGGATTTCCCTAGTTGGGCTTTTCTTGCTAAACTAAAATGTTTACCTTTTCTTAAGCTTTTTTGTCGTTTAGATATGTTGTTATTCAGAGTATTTATATTTGTTAACCAAATAAAGCTACATTTTTTATAAAAATGTTTAAGTATTACAGTTGTTTTAAAGCTAAAAGGCTCAATTATTCTAAGTTTGACCCAAATTGAAAGAATAAAGAGTTTAATTTATATTAAGTTTTACAGGGATTTTAAGTTGTACCTAATTAACTTAACGATTTGAATAATTAATTTATTTATTGAGTAACTAAGTTACTTTTCAGACAGAGTAATTAGTAAATTAATTTAAATACAATATTGATGATGTAATTAGTAATAGTAATTAATTAAATTTTGAAAGTAACTTACCCAACACTGGACACAACTCATTACCTTTCTCTCTTGTTCACATTAAAACCAGTGACTTGAACACAACATGAATGTATGACGCTCCAAAGAGTTTTGCAATATAATCGTTTCAAAAGAACACATAAACTGAAACTAATGTGAGTCAGATTTTTTTTTTTTTTTTTTTTTTTTTTGCATTACTCATGGAATACACTTATGTTTTTCATTAAACAAAGAAAATCACTGATGGTTGACTGAAAAAAATCCTTTTAAACAATCTAAAATTCTAACTGTTAATTATTAAGGACGCAAAATACTACCAAACTTTTCAGGGGCACAAAAAAGACTATCGAAGAGAATCTACAAAGCAACCTTAAATATGAATTGAGTTTAGTCCAGTTGTTGAAAATTATAACTCAAATAATGTTGACGCAGCAAAAAAATAAAAAATAAAAATAGCACAACATACCACAAAATAGAGCTGATTAAGAAGTCACACACTGATTATTTTGAGCATCCAGTGTTCGCTTGGATGGAGTCAGTGGCATCTGTTTTCATATAAAAAGGGTCATCACCACTAACTTTGGAGTAAAAAGAACCAAAGCCAAGCATCAAACAAACAATAAGGCTTGAGTCTAAAAATATGAATCAGGAAAAACATCCTGCGAGCATATGTTCAGTTTACAGAGACATCACAGTTAACATTAACACCTAGCATAATTGCTGCATGCTAATCAGCACTGCGAATCAGCGAAGGCGTGACGAGAAGCCATTTACAGCAACAGCTTTTACACCCGATAAAGAAAAATTAAAAGTACTGACCTGCTGGGCTGGATCACACCTTCAAATTACCCCCCTGAGTAATCCATAACCATCTCCAAAATGCAAATTATTCCATCTGCTACAGTACGGAGTGTGCTGCTGATACTCAATATGTTCATAATGCCATGGCTCCATTACAAAAGGCTCTCTTTATTACCTGCAGCTGCAGTTATGGACTTTTCCTTGTTACTGTCGATTCACAGGCTTGATAATAGGTAATGGTTTCTTTCGACCAAGAGTGAGACCCATGAAAGACACAAGGGGATATTTTTTTGTCGATACTTTGAGGAGGGACACACACAATGGCATTAAAAGAGAGTTTTAAGGGGTCTGACATGACGAGATGATCTCCTGCCAGTCGATGGAGTGCTGTCTGCCAAAAACACACTTCACTGATATTTGTCAGCAGGGTTAGGCCAGGGTTTCAATGTATAATCAATGCAAAGCTTCTCTTTTCCAGTCTCTATTAAACCATAAATCAACATTAATAGTGAAAAAATTTGCATTATTACAGTGATGAGGTGGCAAAAAAATGGTGGTGGGGCTATATGCGTACAGAAACAGTGTTACAGATAAGAATGATAGCATGGAACAATTATTCTTGAGGGCTGACAGAAGCAGTGCTTTAAACTGTTATCCAGACCACAGACTGATGTTTTTATCTCTTCAGGACTTTTTATGGGTGGACCATATCAGTTGGTGCTCTATCATGTTTCCTGACCTGGGGAGAAAAGAAGCGTTACTCTTCAGACCCATGACCTTCCCACCAAGAGGTTGCATGTTAAAGGGAAAACCAGGAATGAATGGAAAGAAAAAGTGCAGACTTGCTGCAGATTCCAGGCCCATGAGTTTGCTCATCATCCCAAGATGAATTATGGCTCCCTGTGGTCCTCTGGGACCTATAAACAAGAGCCTCTGGGAAGGCCTCCACTGCAGGCCGCATGCACTGGACCATTATGCGTCTGCTAGCCTGCTGCACCACCCAAACTTCACAAGCCAAACCCAAACAAAATTCTAGAAAATGACAGACAAAAAGTGCTTCAGGTCATTAGATTGACCTGTTATGCCACTCTGGATGGAAACTAGCTTCAGTTTTACATAGATACTTGAGCCAAATTACAGAGCTGAAACCATTTCTTATCTAATGGTATGAATCAAGAGTTAAGCCCTCAAACAGATCTTGCACAGAGACACCTCCATAATTCAGGATCCTTGCTGGACGACTTTGTGGGCTGGAGCTCCTGTGATGAAAGGGTCAGTCAAGTGCACTTTTGGTGCTTCTAAGCGGTCGAGTTGATGGAGGCTTTCAGAACGGAGCTCACTCACTCTACTCCTGGAGGAGCACAGCTCAGCAGCTCATTCAGACGACAGACGTGAGGCTAAGCAACCTTGATAGTGGTATAATATTGCAAGCCTGCATACAAAACAGGGGCTCAAAATACTTGGGTAATTGATCGCCAGGAAGGGCAAGGGTAAGAAGTTTCCCCTGAGCAGAAACAGGCACAAGTCTGTCTGACAAGTCACCTTAAATTATCCAATAAAAGAGTTAGCAAAGGACAGATTTAGTATTCGACTTTAAAACACACGTAAATATTTGCTTAAGACCTGTGTAATGTGCAGACAGATTGCTTGTTTAAAGTCTGGAGTCTATGTTCTTGCATGTCAAATGGCCCCTCGTTCACATTCCTCAATCTTTGCTGTCGGTCGATTACAGTCACTTAAGGTGATTTAGAGGTTTGGTTTGCTTATCTAGCAAAAAAACATTAAAAGATTGGTGTTTTGAACAGTAAATAGACCTTAAGGTGCATCATTTTAATGGTTAACATTAATGCTTTAAGTGCTTAAGCACTGTAAAGACAAAACAAGCAACCTAATGTCTAACTATTAAATCTTGCTGTAACTTTAAAGACTATCATGGAAATTATAAAAACTTGCCAAAAAACATTGATTAAGCAATAGAACATTGTGCATATTTATTGAGCAGTGTATTTCTTTTTACACCCTCTTCTGCTAATGAAAGATGGACTATAATAAAAGTGTCAGTAAAGTCTGCTAATAAAAAATGGTTAGTAGAGTCATTCAGCATTGTTTTGGCAAAGAAAGTAGCACCATCAAATAACGTGCTTTATCATAGACAAAGCACAGTCTTTTAGGGTACACAGTCTGCTACAATTGCAAAGTTGAAGAAAGAGATACCATTTTCAAATCTGTTTAACCTTTTGGAGTCGATCAACGTGAATATGCACATATCACAATATGACACACCTGACTGAAAGTCTCATTATGCAGCTCATTATGCAGGCCTTTGTCTTCTCAGGTGTAAATCACAGTAATATTCATGGTCAATCACGCCTACTCGCATATGCCCTTTCGAAACAAAAAGTGTCTTAGAAAATTTAAATAAATCTATTGTTTTCTGTTACTGAGTAAACAAGATGATTTTCACATCATTTTGAAGCAAAAACATTGTCTACAAGCTCCAGGTTTGACAGTCTTGTGAACAAATGTTCTGTATGTGTTTAATGACCTTATTTCAGTGAC
This sequence comes from Carassius auratus, assembly GCF_003368295.1. Lineage (NCBI taxonomy): Eukaryota > Metazoa > Chordata > Actinopteri > Cypriniformes > Cyprinidae > Carassius > Carassius auratus. The sequence goes on along the minus strand of NW_020524089.1, from coordinate 74,265 downwards.
TTCAAAATTTTAGTTTTTCACTAACCACGCATAAACGTTGTTTTCTCATAAACACAATCATGTATATACATGCTATTTACATATTATTGTAGCCCAGTTTGTACTGAATACAGTGTTTTCAGACTGTTAGCCATGTATATGTTTATAAGCAACTGAAAAAAGCACAAAAGTCAGGGCATGTCAAAACTTCGCAAGGCCCCCAAAACCACCTAGACTTAACTAAATTCCACAAACAATACAGCCAATAAGAGAAAAACTACCGTATTTTCCAGACTATAAGTCGCACTTTTTTTCATAGTTTGGCTGGTCCTGCGACTTATAGTCAGGTGTGACTTATATATCAAAATTAATTTGACATGAACCAAGAGAAATGAACTAAGAGAGATGAACCAAGAGAAAACATTACCGTCTACAGCCATGAGAGGGCGCTCTATGCTGCTCAGTGCTCCTGTAGTCTACACTGAAAACATAGAGCGCCCTCTCGCGGCTGTAGACGGTAATGCATTCTCTTGGTTCTTGGTTCTGAATAAATGCGACTTATAATCAGGTGCGACTTATAGTCCGAAAAATACGGTAAATAAAACAGTTTTGTACATTCAAAACAAAACTAACCATGACAGCCTATTCACAACTGTGATATATAATTTATCTTTATGCTTTCCTCCTCCAACCTAGAATTTTATTGTACTGTTTGAAATAAAGGAACGTTTATCACAGTCACAATCAAATGTGCTGCAGATGGCTTATACTGAATAAAGTGCGGCTTTAAAACCAAGGTGATCGTATAGTAAATTTATAGGTAACCACTCTACTGCCAACACATATTTACAGTTAATGTTTATGACAATTGGATATTTCTGCCAACATGTGAATAGGTGTGAATGTGTATTCATATTAAACTAAACTAAACCAAAGTAAAATACTAACTTAAGTACATGCTAGGCACCTGGAAAAGGGAGCAATTTTTCCTCTGACTTCTCAATACTTGTCTTCCTGAGAGGCAAATCTAGTAGAAAAGACTATTGTTCTACATTGTGGCACATTCCTATATCCATAGAGCACCAGACAAAACCACACTAGTGGAGGAACATTCTCTAAGATTCTAAAGGACACAGGGTTATGGCTCTGCAGTCTTTAAAAGACATAGTCATTCTTTAAGAAAGTCTTCAATGCCAACTTTCATCGAGAGACAGAGACAGGAAGCAAGCAAGAAAAAAAGGAATTCAATTTGTGTGTGTTTGTGTGTGTGAGCACTGGAGTGTGAAGATCACTCTTATTTAAAATGTGCAATCTGCTTCCATGTTTTCCTTTAGTTTCTGGCCGTCTCTAAATAATATGACAATCAACAGGTGCCTTAAAAAAATAGAGATTAAGCCATTTTTATTTGCCTACTTAAACACATATGCGTGCATGCATGCAAAGAAAATGCCAGAGCACCAGCTCCATCTACGACTGATCCATCTACGAGTGATTTATGATCCTCCACTGATCATAATGAAGCTCAAAGGGAAAAAAAAGTAGAAAAATAAGGAAACAGGCACAGAGCAGAAACATATCAAGCCCAGGTGCACATGGTCAGCTGGACAGACAGGGAGAGAGAGAGAGAAAAAAAAGAAATAAAGAAGGGAGAGATAGGGACAGAGCGTTTAATTCACTGGCTTGGCTAAGCAGTGGGCTGGGAAAAGCTATAGGTGGGGGAGGGGTGGATTGGTATGCAAATCAGGTCTGCATTTGGGTGCACGGAGCTGAGCGGGACTTTTAGGAGAACCAGTGTTCACCTCCCATTAATATCACACTCTGTTAATGAGGAGCTGGGAGATTGTGGCAGAACAGGTGCTGGAGCAGCTACAGAATGGGAATACAGAGGGCAAAAGCAGTGATCCGAGAGGAATGCCTATGTGTGCTAGGACTTGTGGGGTGGGGGCAACTGCAATGTTCCTGGCCTGAAGGGGGGATACGGCTGGCCCACAGGAAGTTTAAAGTCTGAATGCATCCGATTTAAGTGCATGTGAATATTCATATGCAACTGCATTTCCTACCATTCAACAGTTGCCATTACTCCAGTCTTCAGTGTCACATGATCCTTCAGAAATCATTTAAATGTGCTGATTTGAGGTTCAAGTAACATTTCTCATTATTATCAATGCTGAAAACATTTGTGTTGCTTAATATTGGAATAAAATGTTGCTTAATAGTGAAAAAAACAGCATTTTTTTTAAATAGAAATATTTTGTAACATTATAAATTTTTTTGCTGTCACTTTATCAATTTAATGCATCCTTGCAGAATTTTTGCTAATTTACAGGTTTGTTTTTATTCTTCAGTTTAACAGACTGAAAGAAAGCTGTGATATAGCTGGTCATGTGATGTGTTTCTCAAAGATGAAAGTGTAACCGTCCATCTTTGGGATGAACGCTAACACACCGGAAACAGCACATGGGTCTTTTACAGCACTGCTATTTACTATTTGCAAAAGTGAGTGAATTACTATAATAAAGCACTATGCAACATCCTTGTGCGGCCAGGGAGGAAATGTGGCCATCTGAGGTTTACGTCCACAATAAAGGCACAATGAAAAGGGAACATTTTTATTCAATTTTATAAAATCTCCATCAAGGTATTCCGTGTTGTTTTACAGCGTTTACAATCAAATGCTTGACAATTTACAGTCCCTACTGTGCTGCTAACTAGACCACAATCCATAAAGTATGCTGTAAATCCAAAATAACAATACAAAACTGCTACATAAAACTTGAAATGGGACTGCCAGACTTAGACACACTAATTTGATATCCCCTATAACAAGCATCCTTGGTCCATCGCCCAGTCCCTCACATTCCTTTCGTGACAGTGTGCACACGGCTGGAATACAAGATGAGGATTTTGGTGCCAATTTCAGGACAAGATACTTAAAGAGACAGGATAACAAGTTGAGAACCTGAACATAAGGAAACTGACCGGGAAGAGCATTCCAGCCTCAGCTGAACGGTACTAATGATTGACTGCCTGAATCAATAAGTAACTATTGAAAAAAGTAGGAAACTGCAGAATCCAAAACAAGCAAATAAGTTTTAGAGGGATATATTGAGTGATTATGTGCCAACATACAAGAGAGAGCTCAGAGCAGCTTACTGCTGATATGAAACAAAGTCTCAACTTTCAAATATTGTCATTTGAGTAATTTAAACAATACCGTTTTTCAAGTTCAAGTCCACAGACATTAATCTACTGACTGCTTTGTTGTCGGACAAAATTGCATAATCGGCGTGATTGGTCAGGTCGCCTGTCAATCAAACCCCCGAGAGCAGTAGGGCATGGTGAATTGAATGTCACATTTTAATTTGATATACCAATCAAAATGAATATATAATACAGACCTCCTCTGGAGGTAAATTAGTTCAGTCCAAACAGGGCTTAGGCCTTATTGCTTGGATGATTAATAATGTGTATGTTTGTGCATGTCTGCATATGAAAACAAATAAACAACTGAAGGATATGATGAAACAAGCCACAGCTCCTGTATGACATATGTGGCTAGACACTGTCACCATTCAGATGGAAAAAAATGCTTTCTTGTTTATTTTCACTGTCTGCATTTTTGTTAGATGATACAGTGGAACAACCTCTAGTGTAAATTTTGACCCTCATGCATGCAAAGAACATCTGAATAATCAGTCTGAGTCCCCAGTATTTCAAACCGACACACAAACAACCAGAAAATCTGCATTCTTGCACGTCTTCCTCCTTCAAAAATGTACTTGACTACATCATTTTGGGTTCCTGACAATCAAGTAACACCCCATCATAAAAGCCCAGTGAACCAGAAAATCAGCATGGGGTTAGTTAGGTCCAGAGCATGAGAGGGAGATGGTTGGTTTGGTTTTATGTAGCATTTGTCATCACACCATGTGTTGGGCCTTCTCCCTGGTGACCAAAGAAGGTGTCAGTACTGAATAACCACTGACAAGGCCAGGATTGAGATGAAGGCTGAGAGGTTAATTGAGTCTCTGTGCTGTGCTTTCCTCTGTGTAATTTACTGTGATTAATGAAGCAAAGTTACTGTCAGACTCATTTTTACAAATCGAACAAAGCACAGTAATTAACTGCAGTTCTGCAAAGGGGCTGCAAATACTGTATGGATTCACCAAAACATATTATTTTATATAATTTAAAAGGAGACGCTTCAATGGTGTTCCTGTTCCACATGTGATGTATTGAGGAAAACTGAAATGCATAAATGCATATTTAAATAAATATGAAGAGAATTGTATAAGCTTTTCAAAAATATGAACATATAGATGTGAGAGCTTGTACTATACACCCAGAAACTACTTGAATATCTACTGTCACACAAATAAATGCAATAATGCATCACATATTACTTATATATAAACAAGCTACACCCAGAGTATCTCCTGAGAAGTGGGTTGCTGAGGAAAGACAGACATGCATTTCTACATGTACTTTAGTTACTTTACAGTAGTTAGGGATAGTTCACCCAAAAATGATTTACTCACCCTCAAGCCATCCTAGGTGTATATGACTTTCGTCTTTCAAATGAAGACACACATATTTATTTTAAACACATTTACTGGCTCTTCCAAGCTTTGAATGGATGATATTTAATAGTCCAATAAAATTCCAATAAACTCCAGTCAGAAGACTCTTTTTTTTTTTTTTTACCTCTAATTCTTGACTGGTGTTTCGTTTTGCTTTCTCCTCTGCACTTCAGAGTTTGTCACTTCTCATTGTAGTTTATGCTACTATATGTAATTGGAAATTAAAGTGCACAATTATAGTAGTTTATTTTATTAGATTCAAGTTGCATTTGGAATAGAAATGGTTTGCATGGATTTTTCTGCTTATTATTAGTGAAAGAGAGAGTGAAAACATTTAGCTAATTAAAGCATCCTTGGATGCTGACTTCTGTTCTGTTTTATTATTGTAGTTTTAATCACACACCTGTACTAGCTGCATTTTGTATGTGCATGCTTCACATGATGTGCCAACCACAGCTACAGTAAAACAAGCAAGTCTTAGAAGTAATTGAGAATGGCATTATTAGTTAAGACTTCAGTTAACATTTTTGAGATGGAGACAGGAAGAAGCTGGAGCCTGAAAATATTTCTCAGATCTGTGAAGGTATGCAAATAACATGAGACAAAAATATGTGGGAGGTTTAAGAGGTAATGCTGGAGGGGCGGCAGCAACCTTACCATAACCTGTCTAAGACAGCAGCGCATGAAACTTTCAACTAGAACTTTCTCTGGCAGCTCAAACTTTACTTCAATGAAAATCTCCAAAGGCACACAGATCATAGAAGTCTCATCAAATAGGCCTTCCTGCCCAACAATGCGATTTCCAGAGCGAATGTTTCATGTTTCACGTCTTCTCCTGTCTGCGTCTTGTCAACATTTCTCTTAGCAGCTTCTGTGCCTTGTCAGAAGTAACAGAATGAATACTAGACAGAGAAATATTCTGGAAATAAAATACCTTTTTCTTTGTTTTTTCAAAGGCACCTGTTTAAGTTTTCAAAGCTAAAATACCAGTTCAATTTCAATTCTGTGTCTTCCAAACCCATACACTCCTATCATTATCTTTCCCTGATAAATATATAAAGAGAGAAATGATGAATGTGTCTCACGGTTGAATAAGTAATGCGTTCTGCAGCTGACTTTAATTTAAAAGTCAAGGTGACAAAATGGAAAAAATTCTGTCCTGCGACCAGCTTGCCTGTGTATGTATTCTTTTATGATATGGACGGCTGTATTTATTTGTCAACAAATTCACTGGGCTTATCGCTGGGATTGTGTGTGCATCAATTTTCTAGTGTGTTCCCTTCAGAGGGATGTGTGCCTGCATAAGATTTGCGCATTTGCCAGCATGCACATTATAACCTTGTTATGTCCAAATCTGTGTGCGTTCACTGCCATCCTCATTATTTCATTTATTTATTCATTAATTGGCATACATTTATATTAAAGTACAACTGATTCCTCCAGTTTTTTCTTCTTCTTTGGACCAGGAAGAAGATCTTGGCAGTGTTAAATGCAGGATTTCTTTCCTAGAGAAATGGAAACCAGACAAAACAAACAGGAATCTGCTCAGATTTCCCTCATTGTGACGCTGACCTCGTTTCTCTCACTTGGACAATCTAAGAGGCTACGGACGAGGGAACAGACTAGCCAAAGATAGAAACTGAATTTCTAGCCAGACATGCAAAAGTTTCTCTTCTGTTGAAAAAAAGTGAGTAACATGAGTGGCTTGTTCTCACACTAGATTAACTTTAAATCTTTGTAACTTGATGTGAGTGCTTCAAATGGCATTTATCATTAACACCTGTTAACCAGATTAGCTATTCAGAGTGGAGCGGGTTTGTTTAACAAGGCTATAGTTGCATGTCCTCGATTTCAAATTAATCATTCACTTGTGACAAGTGTGACTGAAAAGTCACTCTAATCAAATGTTGTGACAAAACATACAGTGAAATCTGATTCCTGCTGTTTGGACAAGACTTTGTTCACCTGAGCTTTCTACAGGTTGAAACGTTGAAATAGTTTGCTTACAGCTGGCAGAGACCTTCTCATAGTCAAATAAGAATTCATATTACGAGATATTTACAAGTGCTTTCTAAGGCAACCTAAAACATTAGAAGAGGTTCAGTGATGAGAACAAGCCTAATACACAAATACACCACAGAAACCACATAGAATGCACTAAATCTATTGAGTTCACGCTAGCAATCACATAGTAATGTCCTGGTAACTACACAGAACACCTGAACCACGCCCTGGGGTAAAAATCTAGAGCAAACCAAATCCACATAAAATGATAAAATGCATTCAAACTACTTTCCCCTGCTACTAGCAACGCACAAGACCTCAGAAAAACCTCACAAATCACTCAGAACATCCTAGCAACTGCACAGAAACACAATGGCAATGACCCTAACATAGTGTTGATGACTTTTGCATTGGCAAGCAATTCTAATGTATCACTAAAAAAAAAACAATGACATTTATAGCAAACTCATTTAAATGTGAAAAATCTACTTCTGCGGTCCTGCCAAAGCTCTGGGCCCAGTGCTGTAGACTAGAATATGCAGCCAACTGCACTGTGTTCAGCTCTTGAGGGAAAAGGATAGAGAATTGTTGTTCCTAATTAATTATGATGAATTTACTGCTAGATTACGCCAGATAATGCCCATGTCATTATGACATTACTGCCATTAGAGATTTGAATTACAGATACTTTGGTGTTTAATGTGTTCTTGTGTTTGGTTTGGAGGTGTGGAGCTGTGTATGTGTGTGTGAATATGAATGACTTATTTTGACCCTAGGGACTGTGAGTGAAGGGGAAATGTGGGTTAATTAAACAATTAGATGTAAATACATGGGCAGGTGGTCTACTGTAAAATGGAACAAAATGAAAAATCCAATCAAATACGATAACAGCTCCTTAATCCATAGCCTGGCATGTGCCATCGAAAGGCAGACACACTTCAGCCTGTTTTCCGTTCTCATTTGCCCTGATGCAGTCCACTTATTCACGGCTGGCCAAAAAGCCTATTTGGTTTCAAAAGCACTAAACTATCTGTGAGTGGGTTACCTTGCAGTTTGTGCACACAAAAGCAGTAGTTAATTTTTTTCTGTGGAGTGTAGGGTCCCTGATGCATTTTAGAGCAACTAAAACCCTGGGTTGGTGTTCCATTATTGGAGTTCAATTGTTTGCCCTTTAATGCTCCCGATGAAATGCGGCACATGGCATGCGTTCCAGCCCTGTCGACTCCAAAAAGTGGACAAATGTTTGCTGTGTGACGAGCCACTAAGCCTGTAGGGAATGACACCTCTTTCTTCAGCACCTCAATCTCTCACTCGCTCGCTCTTTCCATCAAACTCTCTCTCTATCCATCTGGACAAAAGCTATGAAAATGCAAAATGCTTGACCATTCCACTAGCATTCTTCTTCTGTTCAGACTTGCCCCACTTTGTCTGATTAATACCTTCATGTCTTTCAGAGTGCCCCCCTTCCCCCTTTGCCCACTTTAACCTGAGCTCCAGCCTCCCACCCCTAGACAAGCCATGCTCCTCATTATACTGCCTGCTTCCACTCTAGTTCCCAAGATTAGGCAAATGAGCTGCTCAACACACTCTATAGACTCCCCTCAAATTGCTAACTCTTTTCAAAAAGTCTAAACAACAAAAAATGGGAAGGACTGAATATTAACTACTCTCCTGTTTGTCCAGCTGAGTCACAAATGCAAGGTTCTTCTTTCCGCCTGACACAGAAACCGTTAAATCTTACGAAAATGGTGACTGTGGCAGCAGTGATGAATAATGAAAACAACTTAAAACTCCAGAGCACACTCTTAATAACACAAAAATTCTGAAAATCCTTCATTTTTATTTGTGCACCTAAAACCCCCTATGAAATCACTGGATGAGTGCTCCTTTATTTCCAGTGTGACATATTTCCATATTGCCAGGATGACTATTATTATATACAAAAAATATTTTTTGTATTTTTTTAAGAAGACATTTAAATAAGAATATCACCCCTGTGAATATTTCAGAGTGAAAACTTTTCAGAGTACATTAGCATATAGATCACCTAAAAGCTTATACGCAAAGACTAAAAGCCTATAAGCAAACTCTAATGTTGATTTCACAGGGGTCTGTTTCTGAGACTTCAGGCATTTGCCCTACAGTCCTTACTAGGGTTGTGACGATAGATGATGGTATCATGTATCGACCATAGTCAAAGATATCGACGCTAGCAGATATCTCTGTCGATAGTCAAGATGATATTGGGCTCATTCTCCTATGAATGTATTAAATTATAATAATAATAACTATTATATTTAAATTTTTATTAGGCGGCCTATTATAATTCGGCTATCAAACTGCCCAGCTATTTCACTTCAACACCGCATTTCACACACACACACACACACGCATGCGCTAATGAAGATAAGATCTTGAAGCTGGTGAAGAAGTCTCCATCCACAAACAGATGTTCATTGTCTGCAGATATAATGTATTTCATTGCAATTTAACAATTAATCTGAACGGCCTATATGTGTGCAATATTTTAAACGAGCCCTCACTAACTTTTAGTTTAATGCCACAGTTATGTTAGAATGCATCACATTCATGTTTCTGTGGTGGTGCGTCGGCCCGTCATCCGGAGGACTGTATGACTAAAGCCTCTGTTTATACTCTCCACGTCCGCGAGTCCGCTATGGACCGCTAGGTAGGCGTGACGTAAAAATCATCATCGGAGAGTGTGCACAGAGGCTCTGAGTGGACGACCGTGTGTCTCCCATTTTTTAATGACCGCGCGGTCAGTAGGCTTCAAAAGCACAACTGCACATGTGCAGGCAGTGTGAAGAAGCCCATTGCTATTCGAACCTGTGCAATCCGTCAATAAAAGAATATAAAAACAGCCAGCATAAGGAAGTATAAATGGAAGAAGTACGCGTCCGTGCTGTCCGTGTGCAAGTCCGGATAGCTCACGCGGAAAATATAACACAGGCTTAATGCATCAGTTCAATTGAACTCCAAATATATGAACTTACCTGTTTTGAATACTTTATATTTAACGTGTTCATTTATGTCCAATATTAGTGTTAATATAGTGTATCATCAATCTCATGGACTGACGATATGACGATTTGAAAAATGACCATATCACCCAACACTAAGGATGGGTATCGTTAAGGTTTTAATGGTATTACTACTCTTACCGATACTCCTTAACGCTCCGGTACTTTAACAGTATTCTTATCGGTACTTTGTGTTGTGTTAGGCAGTCGAAAACTTTGCATTTCTTGAAGATGCTTTGACCGATTATTTGTGTTTCTGCCCTTACATGCAAAAATTGTGTTGCACTTATGACAACGAGTGTTGTCTGCATCAACGCTAGTGAAGTATAACCACACTTTGGAATGTTTTGCTGTCTCCGCCATCGTCACTCTTTGTATTAAGCAGGAGTTTTCTTACTGTATGGGGCCGTTCACATATCACGTCTAAAAACGCGTGGGAAACGCTAGGCACGCCGCTTTCTGATTTTATTTTATTTTTCTCCCCAAAGCCTTCTGGCTCTTGCGCTCCTGAGGAGTCTGCCGTTGCTAAGTAACCATGACCGGCTCTCTCCACGAAGACACAGAAATTTCGGCAATGGATAAATGGATTTGCAGCACTGAAAACTGCTTGCAGTAGCACTGCTACTAAATTAATAAAAAAATCCCCATACAGCTATCAGCTGTTCCTTCATCTTGGCTGAGCTTTCAACGTTGTTACGGAAAAGGTGAGGAAGTTACATGACCTGCGGTGCGCTTGCGGCATTAAGAAAAAAAAATTAAACGGAAAAACGAGCTTGTCGCACCGCGTGCGCGTCGCTTCCATTATGAGCGCGCATACCGCGCGCCTACATTTGAAATAACGATCTTGAGTGATATGTGAACGGCCCCTTATGCACCGCGCTCGTTCTTGTGTGTGTGTGTGTGTGACTGACAGACAGCCTCCGCGGCGCGCATGAGAGATTTCGCAGATCTCACAGACAAACGTCTGAATAATATGATCACACATTACAAATGTTTGATTAGACAAAATGTGCACGATAACATTATTAAGCAAATCTCTTCGCCATCGTCATTCTTTATTATTAAGCGGGAGTTTTCATACTGTTATGTCTGTGCATGCGCAGCGCTCGTTGTGGTGTGTGTGTGTGTGACTGACAGACAGCCTCCGCGGCGCGCATGACAGATCTCGCAGGCCTCACAGACAAACGTCTTAATATAATCGCACATTAGAAATGTTTGGTGAGATAAGATGTGCACGATAACACTATTAAGAAAAAATCCATAGTACATTAATTTTTTTCCCCTCCAGTACCGAAAGCAGAACCGATACCATCAGATCTTACTGATACTACGGTCTTTCATAATTTAGCCCCGGGGCCATTTTAATACCGGGTTTCGGTACCCATCCCTACCCAACACTGGTACTTATATTTTTAGGGATGCACTAATATGGATACTGGTAAATCAAACAAAAATTATATTTCAGAAAATATGTCCATTGCCATTACAAGATTTATGTATAACTAGTGGTTCCCTGCATTATTACAGGAAAACGTCTTGTGATTGCAGTACTGAGCTGCTGCAATGGAGCAGCTTTAATGCGCAATTAAATTCAAGAACAAAAACCACAGAGCAATAAAACGAAGAGTGAAGTAAAAAAAAGCTTGTAAAGGGAATAATTAAAATGTGAATAACTGAAGGAAATATCTGTTTGTTAAATGAAATCAACTAACATGATTCTTTTTATTTATTTTAAAAAATTTTCTATACCCAATTTCTTTTTTTCTTTTTTTTATAAAAAATGCTATGAATATACAGGTATCAGTTTCACTATCGGCAAGTTCCAAAAATAAAAACATCGATATCGGACTTGATATGTAAAAAGTGTTATCAGTGTGCATTACAACACCGCGAGAAAACACTGAGAGATATGATTGGATTCACAAGATTTAATTATTTTTTAAAAAGCACCTCTTCCAACCCTGTTCAGCTAAAAGGCATCTCTTTTTTTCAACTCTCTCCCTTTATCTCTCTCTGTTTCTTATTTCTAGATTGGTTCTCAACTGACAAGGTTGTAGGTCAGTAAGCAGCAGTGTGAGTGCATGTCTGTGTCATGGTGCCTCAGGCTGAGATCACAGTTGCAGTGGGCAGTATGGATGAATGCAGCACAGAAGGCACGCATGAAAATCCTAACATGCAAGGACAGAAGATCTGGAGCCTTTCACTTTAATGAAACAATCTGCTGATGGTATAGTGGGCTCACAGACAATGTCACTTGCCCTCAGTGTGTGGCAGGGATCACTGATTATATAACAGAAAATACAATTAAAAGGCATACTTCACTGAAAAAAAAATGTCATTATATATGATCATGTGTTTTTAAACTTGTATGAATGACTTTCTTCTGCAGAACACAAACGAATATGTTTTGACTATTTTCCATAGAATAAAAGCAGTAACCAGCTGCCAAAGCACAATAAAAGTATCATAAGATTGACCCATATGATTTGCACACTATGAAGTCCTTGTCTCCAGAGACACTTATTATCTAGAGATGAATAATCATAAATTACATTTTGCAATAATACTCTACAGTCCACAGTAGTGCAGTATATGGCTTGAACATAGTAAGATAATTCTGGATTTCACATACATTATATTCTACCCAGAGTAAAATGTCAAGTATCTTGAGTTCCTCTCAGACAAGCTGCCATCTTTGGTGTAAACAACACAAATCTCACCCTCTTCTCTGATACTCTCTACAGTCTGGTATCCTCTTTAAATGCAAGCACAGCCATTGAGAAGGTGACAACAGGCAAAGCATGATGAAACGTCCTCCTCTTCAGTGTTCAGTTTTACGGGGATTAATCAGTTGAAAGCTCTCAGCAAACTTCCACAAATGCCGGACCTGATGGTTGAGAGGCATTACTGCTCTTTAGCATGAAGGATATGCATTAAGAGGGAAGGAGAGAGGAAAAGAGCAGGAGAGAGAGAGAGAGATGTGAATAAGAGATGAGAGAGTGTGGTGATATGTTCCCCACTAAGGTGATAGATGCATTTTTGAGGCAGACCGCATGTCAGATTACATTGTGTTGGACTGAAAAGCATGCTTGTACAGGTGAATAGTGATCAGCGCCATGAGGAAGGGAGGGTGAGAAAGGCAGTGTGAGATGAAAGGGTGAACCCTATTTATCACACTCAGCTGAACACCATTTTTGCCTGAATCCAGGCTGGAATGGCGTCAACACACCACTCATATAAAACTGGGAGACAGAGAGCGAAGACACCTTTGTGTCCTCTAGTATGAATAATTGCATCTGTTGGCACGTAGAAATTCTTCTATTTTGTGTGCACGGTTGTGGATGTGGCACATTATGCTGTGAACTGGCAACAAAAAGGGGATATAATAGACTGCATCAGTATTTTGTTCAGTACGTAATTGCCTCAGGGGTGATGTATCAAGCCTAGGTGACAAGCCATGAGTGGGAAAAAACTATAGCACACTGCTTAGTCATCGCTCAGGTTCATGGACACACTTGAGGGCCACTACATTTCACATTGCCCAGAAAAAAGACCAGGCTTTAGCACCCATTTCTCTCTTACTTTCACTTTAGACATAATAAACTGTGTTTATATCTATACCTTGTGTGTTTTTGACAGTATTAGCACAATCAGAGGATAACTAATATAACTTAGTAATCAGGTGCTGTTTGACCGGCATTTTAGTGTATGGATTATATTTTGGGTGGACGGACTCTGAAAGCACATGTTAGAACATGAGCGAATAAAACGCTTAACAGGCAAGGCCTTAAAACACACGCAAATATTGTACTTTTGTGATTGTAAATAAGTGCAGTGTCTCGTTTAACTCTACAATTGAATTGACATTTGATGTGAATGTGTCTAACAAATTGCAATTGGAGCTACAGCCACTAGACATAATACAGCATATTCCTTGAGGTAGATGTTGGGTTTTAATAGCAAATGTTTCATTATATTACTAGTGTTGCCTTAGTAGTAGTTTTTCTGCAAAAGCAATTAAAAAGAAGAGCACATTGAAATCCTGCTGTGCTTCCATTGGCACTTAGCACACACACCTCTCTTGCTTTGACCATCATGCCTATTTTTAGACTCTTGTTATTGTATAGCAGCCCTGCCACATCTCTAGCGGCGTGCAAGATGGCTTTAGAGCCAAACATAGGGCTTTACCTGGTGAATCCCTCACACAGTACAATTACAGCCAAAGAAATGATTCTGACATTTGCATTTAATTAGCACTGTTTTTTTAAGGCAATCACTATCACTATGTTATAAGCACATTCTTAAAGTCAGGGATTTGAGCAAACCCCATCCCTAAATATTAAGTTTCAGCATTTAACTCATCATTAACAATAAATCATGTGGCTTGTTCAAGAGAAGTGTTCTTCCTCTTTTCTAAGACATCTAAAACATGATTTTCACCTGGTGAATAATGCAATAAAAAAATGTTTCCAAAGACTTATTACTGTGGATTCACACTGTCGCCGGCCAGAAAACATCAAAAATCGCTCTGGCCACCCTGCCAACAACGCTGTTGAAAGATTTGTGGATGCTCTGATGTAGATTGAATGCTTATCTTTTATTTAAAGGGTCCAAAAAGCAAACAAGCTTGTTGATCTTGTGCAGACTGACCAGAAGGAGGGTAACGTTAAAAGTTAACTCATTAAATAATGTTGTGGACGAACTATTGAGATCATTTACCTAATAATGTATAAAGTACTAATACCACACTGTAAAAATACTCTGATATAAGTAAAATTCCTGCATTAAAAATGAAAACCTAAGTACGAATAATGAAACATTACTTAATGCAACTACAATCAGGAAATTTGATTTAAAGGTTTGAAAGTGAACTGGGACTATTATACTATTATTATATTATTCGATTTTTGGGAATCCCTCCACAGCAATAATCAGCCCCTCCTCCATTTTGCTTGGGAACCAATGTGGTCGGAACCAAAGTTAACAGGGCTGCATCCTCTGGAATCCTCTCAAGCAGTGGACTTCTACGTTCTGGCTGGTTGCCGGCAGACTGTGTCATAGCTCATTAACATAAAGTTGACCTGATTGACGCCTCAACGCCTCTCGACGCTGGCTCACATTGAAAATGAATGACTTCAGGACACTTTTCTCGACGGCGACGATGTGAACGCACGGTTAGCCATATGTAGGGTTCAAGATATCAAAGACTTGAGGATGGTCTCTTTAAACTTAATAATACCTACCTAGCAACAATTTAGAATACACTTGCAACCACACTTAGTGTTAAAACAACTTAGAACAACCTTAACATAGCAGGAACCCACAAGATCCAAACATCATATTTTCTTTTTAGGCAATGTAAATAAATGTTTTCTCAACAACCTGTCCCCTTCCACTTCAAGCTTTGCAAGCTTTGGTAAAGCAAAAAAAAAAAAAAAAAACAAGCTCAAGGATGACAATGCAAACTCTATTTGATACCTTTGAAGAGTAGATCACAGCCTTCTCAGATCACTTTGAGAGGTGTAAAGATCAGAAAGGAGCAATGAGGTTTGGGTTAATGGAGGATATTTTCTGACTGAATAGACTCACTCAATAAATCCAGCTGTGTCTTTCTGTGGCACTCAAATTACTGTAGGTCACTTCTCTTAGATAACACATTTAACATCGGCACTGACCCAAAATCAATGAGTGTTGGCTTGCCTCGCTTTAGAATGCAGCCCACTGCCATGTCAATAATCTTACAATTTACAGAGTAATCCTCCTGCAGCTGCTGTTCACTTCATTTGAGCGAATCCCATATAGATTATGTTCCATTGTGACCAGAATGGGTTTTGAGTCATAAAATGCAATTCTGTCCTGCTAAAGCTATAAAAAGGATTTTGTGAATGACCGTTTGCAACCCATTATACTTCCATAAATTGATTTCTTGGGGAAACTGGACATTCAGTGTAAAAACTTTAGACTTTTTTTTAATTATCAATTTTATTCATCAAGAATTAACTGGATCATGAGAAGTGTTTGTTATACAGCACAATATGGCTTATGAATTTGTAGTTTTATTTTATTTTATTTGAAAAATATCTGCATTTGTCCAATAGTCTGGATGACTTACAGTGAGAGACATCAGCAGAATTAGAAAAACACTAACAGTAGCTAACTACACCCTGGAGTTGTTTGGGGGATATTTTCAAACACTAATGATGAAATAACGAATAATAATAATAATAATAATAATAATAATAATAATGAGAACAGCGTTTATTAGATAAACTTTATAAATTATAGCAAAATAGCAAAAAAAAATATTTCTGTGTTTGGCCGAATAAGCAAAAAATAATATTAGGGGTGTCGTGATATATTGGTATTGACGATAACCGTTATATTCAAAGAAACAATTATCGATATCATGTTAATTTAGTTTGTGACGATATACCAGTATTAGCGATAAGCACAATATTTCAAATGAACAGATCTCTTATGATAACACCACATGTAAATACTCCAGCGGCAGTACCTGGTTAAGCTCTGAGGTGGCAGTATTGTGCCCTAACACTGACACCTGTCACTCAAGAAGAAAACTCAGAGAAGGGCCGTGTTCATCAGAGTAAGTTTCCATTATTTTACTAGTCATAGAATGGGAAACGTAATATTAACCTGTTAACAGCGATTTTCTGTTTTCATATATTGAAGTAAAGAGTGATTATTTTCATAAGTACCGCGCTTTCTTTACTCATCTTGTTTTTGTATTTGCAATCAATGCAGCTTGTGCATAGTAACACTTTATTTCTTTGTTCAAATCTATTAACGGTTACACGATTAAACTTAATCTTGAAAAACTGAGAGACAACATTGCTACATTAAATTCTGTAAAAATGTTAAGTTGGTCCAAGTGCCATGGATTTAATGCCTCATCTGCGGTGACTCTTCAGTAAGGTTCATTAGTTAACATTAGTTAATTACATTAGTTAACTTAATAACATAAATTATAATGAACAATATTTCCACAGAATTTATTAATCTTAGTTCATGTTAATTTCAGCATTTACTTATGCATTATTAAAATCACAAGTTGTTTTTGTAAACAATAATGCCCTGTGAACTAACATGAACAATGAATGACTCTATTTTTATTAACATTAACAAAGATTGATAAATTGTGTAACAAATGTATTGTTCATTTTTCGTTCATGTTAGTTAATACATCAATGTTAACAAATTACATCTTATTGTAAAGTGTAACCATTTATATTGATTCAACATACTATTAAACTTGACAGTATTTTCTCTCTTGTTATTTTATTGGAGCTGCAAAGAAGACAGAGAAAGCCAGAGACTTGTGCCCTGCATTTATCAGTATCCTTATGTTCATTGGATGAAAAAAAAAACTCAAAGTCCAAAGTACGGTTCAAAGTCCAAAGTATGAGAAAAAATGTGCTGAACTTATTACCCATCAGTTGCTTAGTAACACTTTTGTAATTTTTTTAAAGGCATGTGACAATGTGATACTTGCAACAAACATCTTCACAAATCTTCACTGTTGTCAACAAAAAGAAGCACTGAAATCTTCAATAAAACAATACAAATTATAATAATAATTACCCTACAACAGCTTTTCTGCAAGCCCAAGACTCAAACTCACAACCTTTGGATAATGAGTCCAATGATCTAACCATTAGGCCACAACTTCCTCGTGGTGAGGAAGTCTATTCTAATGTTTTAAAATAAATATTTTCTGCTCAGCAAGACTGTCTTTATTTACATTTAAAAAATACATGCCTGATTCAAGTCTCAAAAATGGCCAAAAAATATTATTCTACTAACTTATTATTAATTTCAAGTTTGATATAATGTCTGCAAGAATGTAAAAAAAAAAATGTTCAGTGTAAATTAAATATTTTTGAATTGTTGTTTTGTTAATTAAATATTTTTAAATTGTTTTTTTTTTTTTTGTAATTATATATATATATATATTTGATGAATTATATATATAAAATTTGAAAAACAATGTTCGGTATTCGGCTTTTGGTGCATCCCTAGTATTTATCTTTTACAAAAACAATAAGGGTCTCAATAAGGGTGACAGCATTAGATTACAAGTAAGAATACTGTTGTACCATCTGAACAAACTGATTCACTAAAGTTAACTGGTTCACTAAGATGAATCGGTTTGTTGAAAAGAATCTGTATGTTTGAATGGGTTATTTAACAGATATGACAGACATTTTTTCAGGACATATTTGATGATTAGTTCATTCTGCAGTGATAAATGCAGAATACAATAAGACAATAAGAATGTAATTTACAAAAAATTTACTTATGTCACTCTGAAAAATAGCATCATTACTTTGAGTAAGCTACTCCCCAAAGGATGATCCAATAGCACAACAGATAAAAAAAACTCCTCTAATCTCCATCCCAAAAGACCCTTTACAATAGTGTTAATTTCGTCAGACGAGAAGAGACGAAATATGTTCGTCAACGACCTTTTTTTTTTCATGACTAAGAAGAGACGATGACAAGACTGCACCACTGTCCAAAAACGCTGACTAAGACTAAATTAACATGCATTATTGTTGATGAAAAAAGACGAGATGAGAATGTTTTGTATAAAATACTGTTGCTCAAGTTACAGGTCTCATATACTCCTGTTGCTGCCAGCCTGTGGCTGCAACATGAAAATGAACACACAACACCCAAAGTGAACACGAGTGATAAGCGATGACGACATGCTAGGTCGAAGGAAGAGGCTCGATATTTGTGTGTTATAAATAGCAGCGGTCTGTTATCAAGAAATAAAATAGTGTGTCCGTAGAAAGAATTCGTCCACGCACCGCTCAAAAAAAAAGCGCAAGTCCACCGTCTAGGCAGGCTTTTTGTGTTAAATTATATTTCCTGTCACTGCGCAGGCTCTTTTATTGTACATGACAGCTTAAGTCCCGAAGACCGGTCTTTGCATTATGATTAAAAGCAGTATCAATAAAGTAAAAAAATGTGATCAGGTTAATAATTTGTGAATGTGTCTGATAAATCAGAAATTGAAAACCAGACACATTTAACATTTGCATTCAATGACAAAAATCATTCAACAAGTGTATTTTGTCAGCTAATGCCATTTTACCAATGTTTGAGATATGTGAAACACTTTTTTTTTTACTGAAATGTTTATCAGTAATAATCTCAGTAATAATGTGACTAAAACTTGACTAACAAAAAAAGATATGTAATGACTAAATATGACTAAAACAAGACTAAGACTAAGACTAAATAAAAAATAGGTAACACTACTTTACAAACAGTAAAAAAAAAGTCACAAACAACATGAATTCTGTCAATTCATTTCTGACCATCACACCCACTCTTTATTATTTAATTTTCACAACTTTCCCAAGATCTGATACAAGTTATGTTCGAAATCAGCATGAAGCAAGACCATACTTTGTCTTAATGAGGATAAAAAAAGTCTGAACTCTTTCCAGCTACACTGGAAAACTCTTTGCTTTTTCTATCAAAACTAAGAGCAGGAGGCATTCCTCAGGCGAGCTGTGCCAATCAGTGCTAAAGTGAGGTCAAAGTGTCACTTCCCCTCCTATTCCTCATCGGCCGGTGTTTATGTCACAGCTTTGAATGTAATTCTGTTGGGACAGAATATGTAATTGGGTTTGACTGAGTGTGAGTATTATGTATCTGTCTCTAAATCACTGATGATTAGGCGTTTGTTTGATGTGTGAACATAAGGTTTCACTTAAGACAGTGAGACCTTGACAAAATTCAAGGACTAGATTTCTGTGAAAACACAGGCCCTTCCTAGTGTGATTTTGCAGATGATGGTCCAATCACTGGGTGTGAAGTATGGGGACAGGGTTAATCAAGGCTGGTATTATTTGAGGTGTGCGGAATTTAAAAGTGGCTTTGGGCTTGTCTGCGCCTAACTGCTTTGTTTCTTTGAAGTTCAAAACAAAACCAAAAAATATACAAATTTAAAAATAGAAATAGCAAGAACCAACCTGACATCTAAAAGAAAAAATATATATATTTGGAGATATGATTTAAAAACTATGAAACAGTCATTTTATACAATCTTATAGCCTCCAGTATGCTACAGACGCTACCAGGCATTTTGTTAGAAATCCAGACTAAAATGGACAAATATATATAAGGTTATTTCTATTTCTATATTAACTTTGGACAGGACAAAGTTGAACCTCTCTCACTCAACTGAGCTCTCCAACATGTCTGGAGCATGTGTGTTCCCCGCTCAGCCAAGGCCCTGATGTGATGTTCCATCTTCATCAATCACTGCTGTGCATAATACACCATACTAAGGACAATCTGGGAATGGCGAGAGAGAGCTACATCTTCCAGACAACCATCTACAGCTTCTAGCAGTTTGATAGAACTGACAGCCTTGAGGCTAGTTGAGGTCCAGGGCAGATGGACCACACTGTCAGGGTGCAGATGAGTCACGGCAAGACATCAGAGAGGGTGCTAGTCAAGCAGAAAGTCCAATCTACTGAGCAGGCAAAGATCCAGCTGTAGCCTGAATTAAACTGCATAACAACATCCAATCCATTTAGCCACTGGAGCCATCAGTGTCCAAAACGGGTATAATGACTCGAAAAGAGCAGATTAAAAATCAAATTTTCTTTCCAGAGTGTGTCTTACTGCCTTAATTCATGTTTGTACACCAAATGGGGCTAAAATTATCCAGCAACTCCACGGCCGATCAGTTTAGAATGCTGACGTGAACCTCACCATTCTTGAAAAACGAGGCCATCGTTCACCTTAATCATGATTTAAAAAAACACTCTAAGTAAATAATCTTTCAGGACAGACAAAAGAAGAATCCCTGGCTTGGTTTTTACATCTATTTCTGCCGATACTTCAAACACTATGAATAGCACCCTAAGCTCTCGCTCTCTCCTCACAATCAATGGGGAAACAGTTCATTGCAACAACAAGGCTGACACATATATCTTGGTAGGCTAGTATGTCATAGAGCACTGATGCTGGATTTGATCCAGTAGAAACATTACCAGCGCCTTAGGCGAAAAGTCAAGTAAGTATACAGCTCTCTGTCCTGACTGAACTCACTTCATGGTCTCCATTCCACTTTTTCTCTATAGTACTTTTTGTGCCAGCTTAGATGTTGAGTGCCAACTAAAGTAAGTTGCCAAAGTTCTAAAAATCGCAAAACACCAGAACAATACCCATCATATTCCTTCAAACCAGCTTGAAAGATTAAAGCTCAACAGTGATAGGAACAGGTGAAGGTGTGTGATTGGATAGTGTGCACAAGCGCCCTACCACCATGAGTGAGAAGTTGTTAATTCATACAAATAGGATGGTCCTTTATGAATTAAAAAACAACACATCTGGTATCAGTTCTCTTGGCTTACCTAATGCGAAGGAAATAAAAGGTTGGCTATAGCTGAAGAGTCCATCACTGCTTCTGTCATCCGTCATCAGGCACCGTGGGGAAAGGTTCAAAGAGTATCAGATGCATTCCAACTCCAGTCTTAATTAGAAAACTAGAAATGATTTTTCTGCACACAGCTAATGCTCTGAACTCTTTCGATCAGTGTAATGTATTGACCTGCCACGATATGCCAAGACAGATCTGAGTAATGAGTATATTAAATGCACTGCTGACAGAGAAAGCAGTTTTGTATGCTTGTGTAAAACTTGTTGCTTTCCAACAAAAATATTTGATTATTGTTTGCAGAAAGTCCCACCGGCCTCCCAGACCTGAGCACTGCATATACAATCTATCTCGATTCGAACAGCTGCCTCCGAACCCACAAAATGAGAAAGGCAGGGGTCGACATGAACTCGTCACGGACTGGGAGATTGACTGCCTGAAATGTCTCTCATAAATACATTATATTAATACATTTAAGTATTCTATTTTTCTGCACAGCATAAATAAATAAAAATTCTGTTTGTTTGAAGTAAATAATTAATGCATCAACATTGATACATAAATAACTTCTCTGCTCTATTTATTTTTTTGAAATGTGCAAAATATCTGGAGCCAACATGTTATAGCAATTGAAGGAGATTAGTGTAATCAATTAAATATATTATAGTATTAATATAATTTATTATTCTGTAAAAATGTTTTTTAATTTTGGTGCATTACTAAATAATATGGATGAGGATTTGCTGAAAGAAAAATTGATAAAAATTAAAACATCCATTTTGGCTTGTACTCACTGTACACTGCAGTTAAAAACAGCTGAGGACGGATATAACCTGCTGACTGATAATCTACTGGTTGTAACCTTTCTGCCACATGTGCCATTGGGGTTCTTTTTGTACAAGTTTTAAAATTGTGCAATGCAAAGAAGAGAGTGCAAAACACATCGTTTTGTCCTTCAATAATGTGAAATATGAGAACATACCACATCATGTTAGCACAAACACCTGAACAAGAACTCGAGCTGCCTGAGCAAAAGCAATTTTCTTTGCAACATGCACAAAATAACAGCAAAATAAAACGTGTCATGTTAACAAAATGCTGTCATCAAGGTCTTACAGCACGAGAGGAATTTATTAGCAAATGTTTTCAAAGGCTTCGAAAGTTTTTTTATTTTATTTTTATGAATGAACAATGAGTGACAAGGATAAATTTTAACCTCTCAAAAAGGTGAAACAAATGGGCTAACTTTATTCTTTTGCCAAAACGCATTAGTTGTAAGTTTTAAAATGCTTATCCTCTCACTGGAAAATACAGAAAAGATTTTAGCAAAGATCTAACAAATGAAAACCACAGCCACACATGGAGAAGGCTCTCAATTACTCTTTACAATGGGAGGTGTTTTATTCTGGACAAGAACCAAAAAGCTGTGAGCATTGTGTTCTAAGAAATGAATCAAGATGCCAAATCTCCTTTCTGTGCTGAGTTGTATGAATGAGTCAGGGGCTCTCATGCAGTATTCATATCCTCTACAAAAGATTTCCTTGGCTGATAAATCTATTGCTATCTGGACATGGACAGGGTAATGTCTGTGTCTCATTTTCAACGGACAGAAGGGCAAAAGGGAGTCGAGGGTGAGAGAGGAACCTGTTGATTCTGTTTTATGTTCTTTTCCTCCTTCGTGTCAAAGGCAGTGAGCCTTAAACAGAAACCAGATGCTATCTGTTTGCCCATCACAGACTGACAAAAATTAGACTGCTTTCTGTGCATTTACTGCACAAAATCACATGGCTGAAAAAAGTAGATATATTTTATCCATAAAATTCTTCTGAGATAGGTCAATGATAGTTTTTTTCTAGATTTGTTTTAGATCGTGTTGGTCTGAAAATGTAGAATATGTTTAATATATGTGTGTGTGTGTGTGTGTGTGTGTAAAATGTGAGAAGAAATATTCTTTGACTTTATTCTTTGGAGTTGGGCTACTAAGAAACAACCTAGTAACCACCCTGAACAACCACATATTAACAAATGATGCAATAACTGTTTGTATAAATTACTTAAAATAATGCTGTGTTAGTGATTTACTTCTGATAGAAGACTGAATATAAAACACAAAAAGACAAATAGCCCTGTCTGCCCAGACTAACTGAATAACAGTTTTTTCCATTCAACATAACAAATACATCTGAAAAAAATGAAAATGAAAATATGTAATTCGGTGATAAAGTGCTAGAGCCCTCCAACAAATCATAAACAGGAGGACTACACTACACAGGCAGAAAAATCCTTTGGGAAGTTTCCTCTGGAGATCACGGATGCCTCTGCATTATCTGATATAATGTGGGTTCTTTTGTTCCCCAGAGGAATGGAGAAACACTATTATGAGTATAGCAGTTGAAAACGTGTTGAATAATGCATGGCGAGTTAATTAATTCACAGGGAGCTTTGATCAAACAGTGCATGTTCTTACCACCCTTCCCTTGAGAAGGATTTCAACCCTGTGTCTAAACCTTTCTCGGCAGGGAGGCCCTCCGCTGTTTTCCCTGACACACACACACACACACACCAGGAGAGCAGACAGGTTTGCTGCCGAGCCTGGATGATTGTCATTCTCCACCTGTAATCCTTCCTGACACACGCACAAACACAATTCTCTACAGCCACAACTGGGAATGTGACTACCCCATAGGACGGACAGGGCCTGCCTTTTTCCCTTTCTTTCTTTCTTTTGGTCTCTTCCTCTTTTCTACTTCTCACTCTCTTTCCTTTGTTTTTTGCAATTGCCTTACTGGTTCATTGGCCTGTCTGGCAGCTTTGACACATAGAAGGTGAGAGGAAACCTGAAGCACTAAGGCTCCCACATCTGGCCCCGGTTTTCAAAGAGAACACATGTTCCTCCATGGCCCTGAGCGAAATTGTGTCTAACCGATGTCTTGAGCTAAAACTCTTAAATCTTTTGCCATTGATGAGGTCTTAATAGAAAGCAGATTGACAAGTTATGTTTCCTCTACATTGATCCAGCCACATCGCCCTAATACTGTTAATATTTTACTCTTTACATAAGCAGAACAAAAAAAAAAGAAAAAGAAACAGAAGCAATGAAGCAGTTTCACTTAGATCTGTCTCCTCTTTCTCCTCCCTAGAAGATTGTATGTGAAAGAAACAGAAAGAGAGGGCAGAAGAGAGCTCGATTTCCAAAGAACAGAGAGTGGTTAGAGACCAAACAATGGAGATTGAGGTGGCAGCTGAGTGCCCATCTTGGAGTGTAGTGGATTGTGTTGTCTAAGAGGTCACTGAGCATTGCCCTCCAGCTACACAACTCAAGTGAGGCAGCTTAAGACACTTCTCTTCTCTTGGTTTCAAGGATTTGAAGATGCCATCTAGAGGGTGCCAACAGCAAACCAAAATAGTCCTTCTAAAAAAAAAATCTTATAAGTAGACTCTTTGTGTTCACACCTGAAGCAGTTTTCACCTCTCGAGTGGTGTGTAAACTAGACCATTAAACAATAGTTTGCTCCTTGAATTTAGAAAACACCAACCTTATGCTAGTTTCCCTAGGCTGCCAGCTTCCCATCGGAATGTTTTGTTAAAGTGTTTTGAACTTGCCAAAGGATAAAAAGGTTAAACGTGGATCTATTGGGAGAAGCAGGGGTGCTGCCAACCAAGGTCTCCATCCATTATTCATAAAACATAGACTTCTCAATGCAAACATTATTTATGACACGCAGCAGATCTATGCCAACCACATGTGCTTATCATCAAGTTCTGTAACAACCAGAGGGTGATCTAAATCACATGATGCTGCACAAGTTTCAAGAAAAACAAACTGTATTTTGTGTATGCATGTACATGCACGAGTCTCTGACCTAGCTGTGCTTTAGGAAGAAATGGTCCAAGGAGCTGTATTGGTGAAAACAAACTAATGTCATCTAATGTCCTTAAAAAAAGAGGCTATAAAGAGGCTTTATAAAGAGGCTAAATAACATCTTTATTTACTTAAGTCTAGGGTTAATCTATTGTAATCATTAGTGAGCAACCGATATATCGGCTGATATTCTGCATTTTTCAGATATCCGCATCACCTGATAAGTTTTTCTGCTTGGCTGATGTGTTTGAGACAGGACTTTTATTTTGACGGCTCTGAGAAAGGCAGCACCTGAGCACACAGTGCTCACATTAGTCGTCATTAACAGTTCTGTCTAATTTGGATAGAAGTCTGCCTAATAATCAGAACTGTTAAACAAAGGAATTAATGTATACAAAAAGTATTATACCAATTGCTTTTATATTATTAGTAATAAAAAGGCAAACATTATAATATTTTCTCGTTTGCCATCAGCATTAAGCAAATACGCATTTACATCATTTAAACAAATCTCTGAATGGATAATGAACATTTAATTTCACAAACCTTGCAAACTTAGTCGAATCCAACTGTGAGATCTTGTGAAGTGTGTATTTTTATCCATCATGATCGCGTGTTCTCTGTGTGATGGTCGATCCGTGTGGATTGAATGCTTTCAACTTTAAACTTGTGATTTTAAATTATGCTGCACTTTATGCATTTATTCACTGTCATAATAACGTAATTTTCTCTATGTGCTTTATGTAGAATGAGTGTTACCATGGCTTTATTCGAAAAATATGATTCCCAATGCACACAAACTTCCCAGAATACTGAGTGCCCTCCCTGTTGGTTACAGTGTTTACTTCCTTTTAATAAGTATGTTTATTTTACACATTTATGTTTTAATCCATTGTCAAATGATTTAAAATTTCTTAAAAATTAGTTAAAATTATAAATATTGGCTTTATATCGGCCCCACTGCTTTCCATGATATTGGCATCAGCTGTCAAAAATAAAAAAATATCGATCCACCACTATCATGACTAGTTAAATAAATCAATAAAACAAGAGCATATGTGTGTATCTTTCACACAAGATACTTTGACTCAAGATACTAGACTTCTACAAGTGTTAAATTACTTTTTTCTTAATTTGGGTCTGTAATGATCAGATCATTCTGGAATGTGTGGCTCATTTTCTAGTAGACTTAAAAAAAACGTTTTTTTTTTTTTTTTTTTTTTACCAGTCAACAACGTGAAATCAATCGCTTTGATCTGTACAGAAAATTTTGTGAACAAACGCTTGTCTAAATGCAATTTACTGTTGGCATGGCAAGTAACAAGTGGTTGATAAAAATCGAAAATTACTTTCCTTCTAAATATGCTTTTTATAGAGCATTGCATCTTGGGAACAGTCTTGAGTACACAAACAGGGTACCTTGGGCTCATTGACCATATTTTAGACACAGTCAAGGTGTTGCCGTGTAATTCAAAGGCTATCCATGCCCTTGACCCGATGTTCACACCTCACAAACTAATCCAACTTTAGGCCTCTCATTTCCATGCGCTCAGGCGAGACGTGGTCTCCCGGTCCGATCCTGCAGGTGCTCCAACAGCTATATATCACCACGCAACAGCCTGACCATAAGGTCCCCACAAAAACAGCTTCACATGGCATGTTTCAGAAGAAGCGTGGGCCTATTGTTCACCCCCGACAAGGCTTTTTTTTTTTTTTTTTTATAAGTGGTTCTTCCATCCCCATCACTCAAAAGACCCTTGCACCATGTACGTAGAGGAGAGGGACATTTGGGTAAAAACCCTGAAATGTTCTGTGGCCAAACTGTGTAATCAAAACCATGTTTTTCTAATCACTCTATGAGGCAGGCCCCTCTGACGAGAAAGAGTCCATTGAGGGACTCGTATGGTTACCGCATGCATGCAATACGTCTGCTACATACCACCACAGGCCACAGAGAGAGCGAATGTATCAAGAGGCAGTCCTGCAGTGGGAAGACGCCTTCATGTCACCAGCTCCACACAGTGTGTTGAGTTTTGGGCGGCTCTTAATAATTCACTCTAAGCCCACCAGAAACATTCCATACAGATTTATGTTCTCACTTAATCACCGGCTACTGTTTAATTAAACTAATAATAAAAAATACCCACAGACTGATTGAAGTAATGCATAGCTGCTTTGCCAAATGGGAGCACAAAGAAAAGCTCTGTTTCATATAAATGACTTACTTGGACTAGTAAAATAGCACATGGCAAGAAATCAAAGGAAGGAGTTTTAAAGGGTGAGAATAATCTTAATAATGAGAGCCAAGGCTTAAAAGATCTAAACATACGACAGTCGAGCCAGCGAAAGTCTCGTTCATCAAAAGCAGAGCTGTGTTTTCCCAAAGTATGACTCTGAAGGCTTTCGAACAAAAGAGAAATCAGGTCGCTTAATGCTGTAATTGATATGCTGGGCCACTCCTATAAGGACGTGGAATCATAAACAAGGGAAATTGGCTGGGTGGTATTGTTTATTTCCCTAGAGTGATCTAGATTAAAAACACATCTCTTTCGCCAAGCATTCGAATAATGTATCTTTTTAATTGTGAGTGTAGTTGCATCTGATCAAAGGTGCATTTTTATTCATTACCTTAGGTTAAACTAATCTTACTTTGATGGATCAGCAGCTATGCTAATGATGTCTGTATTTTGTTTCTATGTTTCGCCACGGGATTTACATCCTGTGGTAACTAGGATTTACACAAGCTCCAGTCTGGATCCAGAACACCTGAGAAGAGATGATGCTGACACTCAGAGGACCTCAGATGATGCTAACCCTGAATCAACAAACAGAACTAACAGTTATTGCTAAATGTTTGACTGCATCATATAATAACTTACTTAATAATATTGATAGTTCATCGTCTAGCTGACTACGTCTTGTATTATTATTATTATTTTTATTTTTTTCTAAAATCCTGTCAAATGTGCACAAACTACTAGCTACTACTAAATATTGTAGAAACATAATTTTCTGTAAAGTTGCTTCGTAACGATTTGTTTTGTAAAAAGCGCTATACAAAAAAAATAAATAAACTTGAATTGGTTAGGCAGACTTGACTTGTGATGAACAGTGCATGTGGCAGAGATGTCTATGAATGAAAATGAAAACATGTCAATAAAAACACATAAAATCCACACTGAATCAATCCAATTTACAGTTTATTCTATTGGTCCCAAGCGTAAAAATCATTGCCCTCCAATGATTTTACACAGCCACTGTGGTTGATGCTGATGGATTGTGGGTAATGTTTGGAATCAGGGTTGCTCCGATTGATCGGCTATCGATCACTATCAGCCGATAATCACGTTGGGATGATTGATAGGCGATCTCTAAAAAAAATGATCTCAAGCTGACTGCACATGGTTGCAGGGATTGTTTCTGCACAGAGTCTATTGCTGCGCTGCAAGCACTGAATTAAAGTAACAGTGCATTGTTTTCAGTTAATATGAAAATTGATTGACACAGATTTAGTAATTAGACCATAAATGCATCTTAGTAAAGTCTACTGTGATTCACAGTCAACACATATGGCTTTTTGGCTAGGTTTAAAGGGAAAGAGCACTTTTAGATTAACAAGGCGATAAGATGGCACTCGTGGAGGTTGAAAAACAAAGCTATTTATGAATGGCAGGATTTCTTGTAAGATATTTAAATAAAAAAGGAAAGGCAGTAGAGCTGACTGTTTCTGTCAATGGTAAGTTTGTGATAACGTAAGAAAAGTAGGTAAAAAATTAAATTCAGGCCCTGAATAAATGTCTAAAAATCCTGATTGGAGTATCACTATATATACTTATAAATGATTTAAAAAAAAAAGGGATTTTAAAAGATCTCTATCAGTGATCAGAATCAACAGATACTGCTTTCTGTGATCGGCGATCGGCCTCAAAAATCCTGATCCCCTACTTGGGTTGACAGCCTAGCTAACCCATGCACATGACATACTGTGTAAGTGTCAGATAAAAACGGCATTCAACATATGCAACGTGAAAAATAACATTCTGCACATTAACTCCATCAAATGGTTTATTCATTTTCATAGAACTGCCTCAGTGACAATCCTCCTCTTCACATTTATTCCCTCGGGAGGCTGTGTAGATTTTCCAGCTGCCTGCCTGGATGATCCATGATGATTATTATCTGAAAGGTAGAGCTGGTGGAAGGTATGGAAAATAGTCATCATTCTTTGGTATATTGCGCTCCTGTTTCAGTGAGCAGTGTTACTTCATGGCTACAGTGGTTCCACACATTGTTTAACCAATCCCAGCGGATGCATATCTCAATAACTTGACTAAAAATAAAAATATTTCTTGGATGGACACACTTCAAATAATGAAAATGATAATAATAAAATTGGCAATGTATTTGGTTTGTCCTTTTCTTTTAGTAGATTCCAATTGCTTACTACTGCATTTGACAATAGAAACAAAACTACCTCTCATTACTGAGGCTCCATATTTCCCACTGATTATTGCTGCTGCACACTAATCGATGGGTTGAAGCTCAAATAATGAATTTCTTATCATTCTAAAGACATCTTTTATCCTTACATTCTTGAAACGTCAAATGATCATCTCTGAATAAATTAAAGCTGATGAGGATCCAAAATTAACTTTTAGCCACCCCAGTCAGTAAATGGGTGAATTGAGAAAACGCACAGCCATAAATATTTTTAAGTATGCCGTGAAACTGTATGGCATCATTTCACTACAACAAAGATCAACACATCAGTTACAAAATTATAAAAACGATCAACCACTTTCTGTCTGTCATAAAACTGCACCTGCCACACAAAAACATGAAGGCAAGTGATTCTATTTATTTATTTTTTTCACTTGGTTTAATGCGGAATAGTCAGCATGCGTGTCACCAGTTTAGGAAGAGAAAACTTTAAGCATACTATTTCATATAGAATATTCTAAAAAGTATGACATTTCTAAGAAGGTTAATAGACAACTTGCAAGTTTTATTTATTAAATAAATAACTCCCTTTTCTTTTTTCTTTTTTATTTGTTTTGTATTTGGTGCTTGGCAAATGTTAGATTTGAACCCTGACTGCAGGCATCCTTATGACTACACATAAGACAATATTTGGAAGTTGACCAAATGAGGGTTTCAATGTCTAGACATATTTAAAAAAAAAAAAAAAAAAAAAAAAAATGGCTCACTAATTGTATTGACCATCACACCCACCTGCTTGCCCCTTGCTAAGCTCAACCCAACCACGGCACTTGGAGATAAATCAGACAACAGGTGAGGCAGTCCACCATAGGTCAGTCCCAACTAATTGGACTGTAGCTGCTTAACCCCTAATACAACATAACACTACCCTTCTGTTGCAGTGACCCCTGACACTTTCTTTATCCCCTCACCTTTAATTCCAGCTTGAAATGTACTTTATTCTGCTACTTTCTAGTGGCCAATGTGCGGCTTATAGTAATTGCTGTAAGGAAACATTCAATTATACACAAATAATTAAAAATTCATAAACATATGATTATGCCATCTATTATGACGCTGTTATCTCAACTTCAGTTCAGAACAACAAAAGATCACAGACTTTCTGAAGGGTTCACAGTACTTCTAAATTAATAGGAATACAACAGAGTATGGCCCCATCCGCCCTTTCTGAGCACAGTCAAGTCACAACTATGAGCCAAATCACTACCTCAGTGACAAGCTAATGCAATAATATGCAAACATATAGCTCCATGGTAACTCTTTTTCTCTCTGGCGCACAGGTAATTTTGATTAGATCGGCCTGTCAAAAACAGCCTGGACTTTCTAAACACAAGCGGAGGAAAAGTGGCAAGTGGACCCCAAACATATTATTTCAACACAATTCTGTCACCAAATGGACTGTAGTATGCAAACATAGATTAGCCATGAAAAAGTCACAGGTGGCCTGGGAATGGAGTTCAGGTGTTAATCCTGTATGGAGGAGGCTGACACATAGCCCAAAACTGTGTTTGTTCCAGCTCACATTGCACTGCCAAACCAGTCTGATTCTTGCAAAAAACAACCAAGTGAGAAGTGTAATTCAGCACTAGTGTGGAAGGAAAAGGCATCAAAGCAAAAACACTGTGGTAGTAATCAATGAATGTTTATACTTAGCAAATTAACCCAACTTGGCTGCTTATTCTCCTGCCTACAGTTCGACTGACCGGAATGCAGAGAATTCAGTTTTTTAATTACAAAAATAGAGGGAATTCACTTCTCAAGTACAGTACTCTGGGGGACATAGACTGCAAGGCATCCATCACAGCATTTGGGAGTCTAAACACAATGAAACAACAAAAAGGCATCATATGGTTAACAGAGACCCTTGAACTCCTTCCTGGAAAGAGGAAGCTTTCTGTGTGCGAGTGCATGTTGTGACCCAGCCTTGTGCAATGGAAGAGTCAGCATCATAGTGATCTGAGACAGTTTTTGTGTTTGCCATCAACAGGGATAAAAACAATAACACTAGGCCGAGTTATAACAGAACCCGGGTCACAACCTCAAGGAGCAAGTATAAGTCAAGCCGTCAGCCCCTTGCAGCCAGAAAGAAAGGATGTATGCAGTCAAAACTTGGCAGACGTCACGCGGCGGTGTAAATACTAGGAGACATCAAGTGTGTGTAGGGTAACAGTAGTTCAGGTGAATGCAGCCTCCCTTTGGGATGGCAGATGAGGAAGCAATCGACCTGCCTTTATCTCTGAAGACAGACTGTACTCTGGCAGACACAGTGCAGTGCTGTGCCAGATCAGAGGAATTGTGTTTGTCGAACGCCTTGATGGAAGGTAGATGTTTAATAGTGTGGTCTGACCTCCTACTGTTTTTAACTTCAGCTCAAGAAGATTGTTCTTAAAGGGACAGTTCACCCAATGAAAACTTTCATCATTTACTCACTCTCATGTCATGTCGTTCCAAACCTTTTTCTTAAGCAGAACTCAAAACCATATTTAGAAGAACTGCTATTGTGTATAAATTATAAAAAACATGGGAATGTACAACCATCAAACCGCTCAGGAAGGAGACAGATTCCCAGTCTCAGAGAGAAATGTTTTTTTGGTGCGAAAGGTGCGAATCAACCCCAGGACAACAGCAAAAGACCTTGTGAAGATGCTGGCTGAAACTGGTAAGACAGTGTCCTTATCCACAGTAAAACGAGTCCTGTACCACCATGAGCTGAAAGGTTACTCTGGGAGGAGAAAGCCAATACTTCAAAACCACCATAAAAAAGCGAGACTACAGTTTGCAACTGTCCATGGGGACAAAAATCTTGTCCTGTGGCCTGATGAAACAAAAAATTTAACTGTTCGTACAAAATGATAAACGGTATATTTGGAGGAAAAAGGGTGAAGCTTTGAAGCCTCAGAACACCATCCCAACTGTGGTAGTATAATGTTGTGGGGCTGCTTTGCTGCAGAAGGGACTGGTGCACTTCACAAACTAGATGGCATCATGAGAAAAGAAAAGTATGTGCATATATTGAAGCAACATCTGAAGACATCAGTCAGGAAGTTAAAGCTTGGGAGCAAATGGGTCTGAAAAATGAAAAACAATGACCCGAAGCATACCTCCAAATTAGTTACAAAGTGGCTTAAGGACAACAAAGTCAAGGTATTGTAGTCGCCATCAAAAAGCCCTGATCTCAATCCCATAGAAAATTTGTGGGTGGCACTGAAAATGCGAGTATGAGCAAGAAGGCCTACAAACCTGACCCAGTGACACCAGTTCTGTCAAGAGGAGTGGGCCAAAATTTCAGCAAACTATTGTAGAAAGTTTGTGCAAGGATACCCAAAATGTTTGGCCCAAGTGAAACGGAAGTGCATGTATACTTCTGACTTTGATGAAAGTGAATAAAAAAAAATACATTAAATATTTCCTTCAATAACATATTATAATAAAATATGTTATTATTTATTGATCTAAAAGATAAAAGGTTTACTCTGATTTAATGTATGACAGTAAAGAAATAAAAGTTTTTGTGTTTTTTTTTCTTAAGTGTATGTAAATATCTGGTTTCAACTGTATCATTTGCATTTCATAACAGGTGAAGGCAGGATGATTCATTTGTTTGTTTGTTTGTTCTCTCGCCCTAATTTTATAATTTGGCTACTTGCATGCAATGTGTCACTGATCCAATATTACAATATCAACTGTATGTGGATACTGAATTTGTCAAAAAGCTTTGTGATTCCCGTAAATACCAATGGTCCTGGAAAAGTGATTAAGGTGGCCTTGCCTGCACAAGACAAGGTCTGGTTTATGCAATTAGGCTCCTTTAATTAGCCCCTTAAGACAACCAGCCAACTGAAACTTAATTAGCTAAACTGCTCCCAGTGCCACAAGCTTAGTGTACAGTAAAAATCGCATTCAGGAGTCTATATGTAATGAGCAAAGATCAATACTCCAACATCATAAATGTAAAGTCCAACACACTCCTGGTGGTGTTACAACATGTTTGAGGTCGATTGCAGTGTGACGTGTATGACAGATGTTCATCCCCTAAGACCACCTTTTAACTGGGCGTATCATTATGGCTACACAAACAAAGAATGAAAAATGGGAGTTCACATATGCATGAGTAATCACGTTGCTCACAGCTCTAAGGAATAAAGAACAGCCTGCATATTTCATTTTAAGTGTGTTTTGCACAATGCTTAGTAAATTGCAGGAGACAGTTTTCTCTGCATCTGGTTACAGTAAAGATAAATGTTCTCACAAACTGGGCCAATGGGAATGAGAGATAGCTATTCTGATCCACCAGTAAGCACTCAGACGTGATTAAATAGACTGATTAGGATACATTAATCTATGCATGAACAGATTAAATGATCTAACCATCCGTGATTTAAATATGTTTTATATAAAGTCTCACTAGCTCTGTCCGAACCTCGGCCTGAGCCTCGTCTTGTACTGCAGACTGAAACAATTATCACCTCAAGGTAGAAAAACTCAACTATCATTTAGCTGTTTAAGAAAATCCCAAATGACCCTCAACCACACTCAACCGATCCTCTGTAACAGTATAGTATTCTGTAGCATACAAACCCTCATTTATCTTTTCTCTACACTAACACTAGAGACAGCCATGCTCAGGTTATGGTCAAACTGCCATGTTATTTTTAAGAAAAGGATATGGCCCTTCAGCTTTGAGACACTGTGTAAATAAGCACAGAAATAGCTAAGAATATGTACAGAACATAATGAGAAATGAAGTTAAAAATGGTTTTAATTGATTATTAACAGTTGCATTCATGTTTTTAAACACCTTACAATTGTAATTAAAGTTTGTTTATAGCAAATATGTTATTGCAAATTTGCGAAACAAAACTTGGAAAAAATTACCAAGAAGGAGAAAACAGTTTCTTTTTTAAATCACTACAAAGGCAGTAGCCAGATACAATGTAAAAAAAACA
Organism: Carassius auratus; assembly: GCF_003368295.1. Taxonomy (NCBI): domain Eukaryota; kingdom Metazoa; phylum Chordata; class Actinopteri; order Cypriniformes; family Cyprinidae; genus Carassius; species Carassius auratus. The sequence goes on along the minus strand of NW_020524089.1, from coordinate 39,934 downwards.
ACGAGCACAAAGAGCACAAAGCCTGATTAAAAGTCATTAAACAATCAACTCTTAAAAGTTTTAAAAACTAATTTTAACTGTGATTTTCTTCAGAAACATTTTTTGTTATACTGGTTGAAAGTATCTTCACATGCCGATAGCAATCATTAAGCGGTTTAAATTTATTTATCTGTATTTATATATTCTGTGGGAGGCGTAGGACCAAGCAATGTACGTCCAATCAAAATGCTGGGTCCAAGCATTTTAAATAGCTTTCCTACCTGCCTGTCAACGTATGCATCTGCATACCTCTGTGCACCCTGATCGCGCAGACAGAATAGGTCATTAGCGCATTCACGCACGTTGTGCAGACAGAGCTAGAATGGCAGACAAAAATCCCGTCTTCTTTCCTGGTACTGTAGTACTTTTAAAGTTTTCTCACTGGTTAATGACACATGATATAGCTCAGTGGTTCCCAATTCCAGTGCTCACGCACATATTTTGCATGTCTCGCTTACTTAACACAACCAACTTGAGCTATGTGAGTAAACTGTGTTCCAATCGATATATGATCACTACACCGTGTTCATTGCTCCCTACTCCCTGAGCAGGGATTTACTTCACTTCGTAAACATGGACTGGAATGCTGTAATGCTTCAGTGAAGCCCAAACCATTCAAATTCTGAATATATTCAAAAATAAATATAATAAAATAACTTTTATATCTGGCACATATGGTTATTGTACATTTCTGTAAAAGAATACAAAATATATATATTTCAAATTTGGGCCACTTTTAAATGTGGTTTTAAATGCAAAATATCTGATACCTGGTCATTAAACATAGGTTTCACTACTCATATATGATTGTCATTATATTTGGGAATTTTTTAAATTGTAATAAGACAGACACTTAGATCTGGTCTAAAATAACTGGGTAAGGTTACAGAATAAAGAATACATTTGAACCTCTACACTGTATGTCTAAATAATGGTGGGTAGTAATGGGAACCAAGATGAAGTTATCAATCTAATGTTAAAGAACAAACACTAGACAGAAACCAAAAAAAAAAAAAGGAAAAGAAAGAAAAACAATTATTCAGTAGCTTTCATGTGAAGCGTAATTATGTTTCAGCCTAGATGAGTTTAACACTAACAAGCATGTTTTATTAAAAGACTGACTTGATTTAAACAAAAGTGAACTCCCTTGTCAACAGATTGTGGATTCTTAAATTGCTGAGTGCAAAGGCACTCTCCAAACACAAGAATTTGCTAAAAATACACAGCAAGTGCAGAACTGACACACTCATGAAACAAAAACCTTCAGGTCCAACACTGTCAAAGACAGAATTCTGGGTCAAAAGCTGCAGGATTTCTACAGAAAAAAAACAACACATTTGTCTCTCTGCTATTACAGACTTTCTGCTTGTTCAAGGTAGCCCTCGGACAATCCCTTGAAACGTGACACCCGTCTCACTAGAGAAACAACTGGTACCAGCACTAATTGAAATTGTGCATGCAAAGTGACAATAGCCGGGCCCTGGGCAGCATGGATTAGACCCTGAATGGAGGCGGATTCTTTGGGAACGCCACTGTGGAGGCTGGCGTGCAGATGAGCTCCCTGCAACTGCTCATTCAGCGAACTGAGAAAACACCGGATTGGGACCAGCCACTCACTTTACCTTTATCTAATCCTGTTTCTGAACCTCTGTCACCACCTCTCCACCCCATGCTCTGCCTTTTGTTACCCATCCGAAAAACTGTAATGTTACGTGTCGGCTTAATCTGTAGTGACCCACACTCGGTGTATAGCCGGAAACGGATGGGATGCATTTACATCTGAAAGCAGATTATACAAACTTGGCAGGCATTTCAAAGTTGAAGTGTTGATATGAGGGCTAAAATGGCAATGTTAACAAACAATACCTTTAATTATCCCTCTGTCTGTAGTTTAGAGTTTTATGGAAATAGATTTGCTTGGCTGAAACCAACTTTGCACTTGTACAAAATTCTGAGCAAAAAAAATAAAAAATTCAGACACACACGTAACTTCAGAAATTCTGTATGCAGGGCTCGACAGTGCAAGCATTTAACTCGCATTTGTGACTAAAAATAGATGTGTACAAACTAAAAAATGTATTTAAGAGCATGAGTGTGAATCAAACATCCTAACGTACAGTACATGGCAGTCTATAACAAATGTATTAATTTCTTCAATTTATTAATGGAAAAACTGCGATACAGGCTCATATGATTACTGAATTTTGAATCTAACCTAAACATGGCCTACTTATATATTGACTGATTTGGTATTATTGTTTGTAACACTTAACAGGTTCCATTAACATTAGTCAACTACATGAGTTAACATGAATTAACAATAATGCTTTTATTAATCTTAGTTCATATTAATTTCAACTATTAATAAAAAAAAATTGTAAAATATCTTAAATAAAGTTATTTAACCTTTTATGAGGACAGCACTGTTTTTATTCACTAAATTATATATTGTGATAAACTCATATACAGTACCGTGATAAAAGCTTCAATGACTATTGTGAAAATTTTATACTGTCACATACAATTTAATAGGGCAAAAGTAGTTACATAATTAGCCATTAAATTTAATTATTCATTTATTAATTATTCAATTAAAATTATTTAAAAACCTTGTGTACTTTCTGTATTCTGATAAATTAGATAATTGTGTTAGTAAATGTCTCCTTATATCCTCTTATTAAGCTAAAACACATCATTTGAAAAATTTGCATTGTACTCCTAATTTTCTTTTTTTTATCCGCTCCTTGTTGAAAAAGGTAAGCCCTGGTATGATCAAATTGAATATTTTAACAACTTTACAGCGATAAACTGACCAAAAAATGTATTAATAAATAAAATGCAAAAAGCTGAAAAAAAAATATATTCATATATATATATATATATACACACACACACACACACACACACACACAAGTCGTGAAAATAGAATTGTGGTACTAGATTATCATCAAAGCTCTTATTTAAACCAGCTGTACAAGCTATTTTTACCCTTGAACAACACAAGGATAGATATTATCTGCAAAAGACAAACGTCTGAACATTTCCTTCACTCAATATATAATCAGCGTTAAGATATTTGTATACAGTATGGGAAAAGACACAGCTGCATATGGGACGTTTCAAGATGAGAGAAAAGTCACATTGTATCATGACATTATGACAGCAAAGTGGAATGCATGCTGGGAATATTGAAATAGCTAGGAATCTTTTGAACGACTGGTGTCCTACTTACAATAGATGCCAACTGTGACATCGTAGATCAAATGCAACTCGGTCATGGCCTTATAGATAAGGTGCATAATAAACTTCAAAAATCATCAAACATTTACTTGTGATTTGTAAATCACAATGCAAATCCAGCAGCTATAGTAAAATGTAATTATATAAGTATAATAGTTTAAAATCCTATACATCACATTGTATGATTAACCAACTGATGCAAAGTGGAACAGCTAAAAGAGAACAAAAAAAGGAAAAGAAAAACGCACAATCAGACAACTTTGAAACAGAGAAATGAAACATCGCTGAGGAGCCACAGGCACAAAAACTAATTTTTAAATTACACTGCATAATGAAATCTGACATACTAAGGAAAAGTCCCTTGACTGGCAGCATCATTTGATTTAAAAATGCAATGAAGAGCTGAACCATATTCAGTGGTCACCAATTGGGAAAACCTGTCTAAATTCACAAATGCAAATCATGCTTGTCCTTAAAAAAAATCACATGCTGCACTTTATTCTTACACTAAAGGAGACTCAGACTTAAGAGAAACAGAATCTTATATCTTGAGTGTCACTATGATGGTCATACAACTGATTTTAATTATACCAATGATTTTTCACACAGACAAGTACACATAAATGAAACAAAAGATAACTAACAGCAAGAGTTACCATACCACAACTGAAATAAAACAACTAGAAAATTACTTGAGAATTTATACACTTAGCGAGGAGAATAAAAATTCTGTTGTATAAGGCTTTAAGATTATGTCAGATCTCACCAACCCATCTCCGCTACTGCCCGCCATCACTTTGTATTTAAGGTCTAGGAAGCATTGACCTATTTTTCAACTCTCTTATTTTTTTTTAAGCATGATATGCTTTAACACCATTGGCTGAAAAACTATGGTGATAGTCAGAGGAAGAATGTGTAACGACCTATCACTCCAGAGTTTTTGATAAGTGATCCTTAAGGAAAATGGGGAAAAAAGCATTACAACTAATATTACATAGATACATATACCAATAAATATTATATTTATACCAATAAATATTATATGTGTGTGTATATATATATATATATATATATATATATATATATATATATATATATATATATATATACATATGTGTAAAAGACAAAAATATTGTAATGCAAATGTATACATCTATTTTGTATAAAAAGGTCAAACAGCTTTCCATGACCATAAGCACTCAATATGAATTTGTATATATTTTTAATTACTTTAGTTGCTTCATTAAAAGCTCCAGCTTAATATTTTAATTACAATTACTTTCCGTATTACGTATTATTAAAAAACATATTTAAATTTAAATTAAATTAGGCATGTAAATATTTCAACATTTTTGGCAAGTGTATGGTAAAAAATACAATAAAAAATAGCCCCTTTATTCAAGTAACATAATTAATATATTAAAAACTATCTGAAATGTAAATGTCAAACTTAAATGTAAAAAAAATTGTGGTAATTGTATTGTACATTTTTAATTATTATAACTACACCGCACTGTTATAACTGCCTTACTGTGTTTTGTACTAAATACCTTATAAAACCTTAATCCAAATTACGTAATAAAATCACCTGCTTTTAGAATTTCCAGGCCAAATGTACAGGTGTGTGTATCCCTATATTAATCAATGACATGACAATACACCCAAGTATCATTAAACTTGAGAACTAAAGCCACAAGAGGTTCCTGTAATACCAGCAATGCCTTCTTAAAATTAATTGAGCATAATTCACTGGACACAGACACTTCAAACTGCCGGGGTCTGAAAGTGTAGTCAGTGAATGATGATAAAGAACAGTATTTGGTTGTTTTGTAATTGTATGCTCACTGAAAACCGGTTTCATTGTCCAACATGATGAGTCCAGCATCACCATTTTAGCTCTGAATACCCGCCGCACACCAGCTTAAAACAACACGTGAATGTGTTAAAGACGAAATATTAATGGAGAAAATAAGATTTGTATATCTATAGAAGGGGTTTCGGTGTAATATTTCACCTCTGAAATGACTGTACAAATAAGGGGCGCGAATCTCGTGCATGGCTCGCGCAAGCAGCGCGTGGGATAAAAATAACCGTTTTAATGCTCCTCTTGTATACTTAAAGATTATAAAAATATTATTTATCCAACCTGTAAAGTAATTAATCAGATGCTCACCAAATAAATTCGTTTTTAAGCCACCTGTGAAGATTTTACAATATAGTTTGCCTGACAGAACAATCCCTATCAAAGGAATACGTTCCTGTCAGGGACAATGTAAATTAACCGTTAAAAAAAAAGTCAAATTTTTCCGAGTATCATTCTACATTCATTAATCGGGGGAAATGGTTTGGTATCTTATTTCTTGGATGACATTCAAAACTAACGTTCCGTGACCGTAAACTCTCAGTTTGTCGGCAAAGATGCTGGACTCGCTAAACAAGGGGAGAAACATCTTACCTTCAATAGCCAGGACCGAGGGTAGTGTCCATAAAATCCATAGGATATCCATAATTGGTTTCTTAGGGATGAAATTATATAAAGTCCAGACATTCAAATAAAATGAGCTCTGAGAGCCATTTATATAAGACGCTGGCGTAGACCGGCAGACTTCTGCCTTCCGTTGAATGAATACGATGCCATAAACACACTAAAATCCTAAGCGAGTTTGGACGAGACCAAAGGAGTCAGACGAGGGGGGGCGATGGTTAGGAGCGCCGCTTGAGATCAGGTAGAGAGTCAATGTGTATAAGAAAAGTCGCTTTATAAATTAGAAACAGCGTTTTAAAGATTATTTCATTCATAAGAATCGACCCGAGTCGATTCCCATCGGACAGACTATAAAGGCGTGAAGCCAACCAACCCGAAAGCACAAATGTATTCCGTCCCACCTGTCAATCAATGCAAGAGCGTAACTATTCAGCCTTATCAGCGGATGCTCGGTAGAAGATTGTGACAATTGGGAATACAGGGTAGGTGTGAATTTAGACTGACTGTTATATGATGCATAAAGATTTAAAAAGAATAACTGAAAAGTATGTTTGTTGCTACTGCTTTAATGGTAACGGAATAGTCTGTCGCCTTCGTTTTTTTTCTGTTTACCACATTCTTCATTAAAAAGGAAAGGTAAGATGGCTTTTAAAATTACTGTTAAACGATGGGGATAAGTAATTAAATGCCAGGAAGCGTAGGTCATTATGCGTTTTAATAATAGTTTCTAGCGTATTTATTTTATTAAATTGCTTAATAATGTGTGGAAAAAAAAATATATATATATATATATATATATATATATATATATATATATATATATATATATACATATATATATATATATATATATATATATATATATATATATATATATATATATATATATACACACACAAACATTTTTAAATATAGAAACAACTTTTAATGTACAAGAATAATTGTCTGGCAATATGGGCATTTGGACCTTAGTTTTAGGGACACAGATGTTTTATGTGTAAATCAATGAGAGCAGAATGAGATACAATGTGTCTGGCAGCTGTGACAGACTCACTAGGCCTCATTTGCAATTTTAACAATGTGTGTGTCCAACAGTATTTCCAGTGTGTTTGTGTATGTGCCTATAACAACTAAAGTGCAGTGTAAAAGGTCAGTCAGATTAAGCTGATTAAAGCAGAAAAGAAAAATCTATTTTTCTACAAAATAATATAATACATATAATAATGTAAATTAATTTGTCCCTTAAAAGGGTAAAAACACAGACTTTAGACATTGTAGGTCACTTGCATTTGTTCAAACAAGACATTTTTAGCATGAATTTAAATTTCCCTCCAGTGAACACTAACCTTGTGATGGAAGAATCATGTTATTTTCCAATCCCTTATTTCAGAGAAAACAGTGTTCTGGCAAGATATGGAGGTTATATTTGTTATGTGAATAAAATAATCACGGCATCTGTTCATACTTTTCTACTCGCTTCACTAAATTCATTTGCAATTTAATAATATAGTATACTGTAACACAATAGCAGATTTTGTGTAGAAAGAAAGAAAGAAAGAAAGAAAGAAAGAAAGAAAGAGAAAAAGACCTGTGCTCTCTGGTATGTAAGGCTTTTTTTTTTCTTCCCTACAGCTCAGTTGACTCTTGAAATCTCTCAAAAATCTGGAGGTAGAGTTATCTGATCCCAGCTGGTTGTACTACACATAGCGGTGTGTTGTTACACATCTTCAAATCACTATACAGAATGCCCGGCTTAAATAAGTAGTTTGCTGAGTCTGTTAAATAAAGTAATAGTAATAATAATTATAATAATAAAAAATAAAATGAATTAAAAAGGTCACTATAAGAATAGTGCTGGTTGTGGCAAGCACTGGTGTGTTTTTTTTTTTTTTTTTGAGTTTGAAAAGAAAATCTTGAGAGAAAAAAAATAGTACTGTACTAGATATGGGCATCAGGTAAATATTTTACTTTTCTCAAACTATGTTCCATTTCCTTCAAATATTAGTTTTCCGATAAATTATTGAAATAACAGATCTCTGTGACAACAGTAAAATCTATTTCTCACTGGTGTCTCAGTAAATTGATCTTTACAAAAAAGTAATAGCACAGAAATCTCATTTTTGCTTTGTTGTTAAATCTATTTCCCAAGTGGATTTACCCTAAAGTAAGAATGTGGCCTGAAAACAAGCTTTGATTAATTACCTCCACTCACTTTAAAGCAAGTCCCCTTCGAGCAGTTTTATCGGTACATTAAGAAATGACAGTTGCAGGTATGTGAAGAAAAAAAAGCAGCAGAATACAATCCCTGAAACACATTGTTAATGGATAAGCTTTTTGACCTGTCAGCTGTAATTTGTAAGAAGCGACAGTTGAAGTTAAGTGCAATTGTGTGCCAAGCCACAAACAGAATTTTGAAATATTCCTTAAAGCAATATAAAGTACTACTGATTTTCTGTCTCAGCAGGTGGTGGTGTCAAATAATGATAAGCATAATAACAAAAAAACTGGCTCACAGGCAGAAGGTAAACTTCAGAGAAGCCCACGAGCTGATTTTCTACACAGATGGAATGAAATGTGTTGTTATAAGTGACAGTAGCTGGGCATGGGGAACAAATCTGAGATTAATGGCAGCTGACACTGCTTTAACCATTCCCTACGAGGTCACAGAATTTGGCCAAGTAAATCATGGTCAAACTTAGGGGATCACAATATATCAGAATGCAGATATCGACTTATAAGGTGTCTGTAAATAACCCAAGTCTTGCGGGCAATGACGGGAATAAGTTATTCTGTTCCCTGTTATTGAATTTGGAATCTGCATTATGTTAGTCTGTGCTCTCATGGAAGAAAGCTGTTATTGTAATACAAAGAACTGGTAGTATTTTACTTGAAAATACCAGTCAGTCTAAGGAAAAATATCAAAGGATATAAAACTACACTAACCATGGGAGACTGGACTTTAATACTTTGACTTATGTCTGCTGGAATATCAAGCAAGAAATGTTTTAAATTATTTTTATCACTTCCCGTATGGAAAATAATGTGTATTGTGAATTGATACCATTCTCTAATATCACAGTACATCAAAGGGAAAACTACCGTGTGTGTACGCAGTCTCTGGAGGAGTCATTTAGCCAGCTCATTTTTTAAACCCATATTATAACATTAAAATTGCATAAGAACATTAAAATCCAATAAAGGATTGGTTTTATATTAAAAAAGAAATTGCCTAATTTATTTATATTGTTTAAACTTTATGTTTTTGTACTGTCTCATGCATAAACACGTTTAGCATAATGTTCATAGCTAGATGTTTTCTGTTGGCTCTGCACTTCATTGTTTTTTTTTTTTTTTTTTTGTTTGTTTTAATGAAAAACCATGTATAAAAAATAAATTAACAAATAAATAAAAATAAATTAGTATCAACATTTTAGCACAACCATAATATTTCAATAGAATTTTTTTTTTTTTTTTTCCAAAATTAGAAACTTGATTAACAAGTATATTACACACATTTCATCATAAAAAGTAAACCGTAGAACATACAATCAATACAAAAGCATAATATATACACAACAATATATAATTTAAATTTGCTTTGGTTTTCAAACCAAATTCAAGTTCAGTTTTGCATTTTTTGGCATATATTTTGCTAATTACAGATCAGAAAATTAATAAATAAATAAAAGATAATGCTGAAGGTTGGGCCCAAAAGTTTAACAAATTATTCAAATAAACGGAATCTGATAAAATACTTAATGTGTGACCTTGAAGCCGCTGAAAAATAAAGATTGCTTCAACAGTGCCACCTAGGGGTGGGGAGTTTACACTTTTCCTTCATTTTCATTCTTGACTCTCTAGTTTATCAGATGTAGTCTAAAAGATAACCTATAACCTTTATTAAATATCTTAAATAATTAATCAAAATTTAGGTAAAAGTAAATAACGTTATTATTTATTCAAGCTGGATTTAAGAAGAAGAAGAAAAACACTTTATGGAGAAAAAAAACTAAGTCATCTCAAGTAGGCTACTCATGTATCATGCCTCGACAATGAACTTTAAATCAATTATTTTCAGCCATGACACACATACCTGTATGCAAAATCCCACATTTTAAGTTCAGAATCAATGTTCTCCTTCTATCGTATCGAAAACAAAACCATTAAACAACCTTTTAGATTACGTTCAAGCCACCCTTATTTTGTTATTGGCATGGCTGTCTGCAGAATTTAATGAAGGTAGGCTTTAAAGTGCTTTGCTGTCTGTAAAGTATGTGTGCTTGATCTCTGACCTTTGTGTCAGATCCTGGCTGCTCTATAATCTGAGAAGACTCTTCAGATGTGAATAAACCCTCGAGGGACGCTGTCTCACAGGTCAGAGAGAAAAGATAAGGCTTTCATACCGCCACTTCACATTCAAGGCTCAAAATTAAACTTGGGCTTGACACGAGGCATATTCCACCTGGGATTTCTTTTGTCGTTACATCTTTTTTCCCCTATTTTAATGTGATAAATGAGCCTATCCGGCGATAGTGGTTGAATATAATGTGCAAATATGAATGTTAATGAATTCAATTCTTTCGACTGAGCACAATAATCAAACCCATTGATATACAACGCCAGCTCTCGGTACTTCCCATGTGGTCAGGTTTAGTTACTGCTTATCCTATTCATTTAAGTCATCCTATTAGCGTTTCAGTGACTCGCTGCCAAAATGTGAATTTAACCTCAATTAGGCTGTGCTGATTTAATCATGAGGCCAAAAGTCCTGTCCCATTTTAATTTACTTGGAGAATTATTACCATGCGAAGTGCAACTTATATGAACAGAGTTACAATAAAAGACGAAGGGAAAAATGCAGTAAAGCTATCTGTGTGAGATCAGAGCTTGGAGCAAAGTCATCCCTATAAGTAAGTTTTAGCCATTTCTCATTACTGTACCTCACGTTTGGTTTGTAATGTCGCAAGAATGCTTTGTTGAAGTGCTCAGTCACCGTTTAGCATTGCATCTTTATCCATTTATGAGGGAGGAATGCCCGTGTTAAAATGTCCCGGAGACCCAAACCTCACAAATCAGCCACTGCAATCCAGGACAGGGGTTTTATCACCAAAATGTATCCAGGTCTGTTACGGAAAAACATAGCCTGTGCTAAAATGATTCAAATGACAATCATAGAAAGGCAAAAGGCACGTTTCAACGTTTGTCATCAATCATATGTCATGTCGTCTAGGCCACATGAACACCACAAAGACCTTACTCTAATTGATACAGCTTTCTTCATAATAAAGCAATGATTGCTCTAGCAGCTATGCCGGTGGACGTACTGTATACAGCCCTAAAGAAGAGTGGCTTTCATTAGCCACATGGAGCACAAGCTCCCTGTCCACAGCTTTGTTCACTTTCCAAATGCAGATCATCCAGAATTCCCTTGCAAAGCTCCTGTGCGTCCTGTCAGATTTCTCGTAGCCAAAAAATATAATCCCAAGAAGGAGATTTTCTCGTGTGCACCTGTGTGCGCATGTCAAATGCCTTATGTAACTCTAGACAAAACATGTGCGTTTGTTTCAGTGAAAAGCCGAAGCATATGTTGATTTTGTGGAGGACGCTTCAAGCTCCTCATATTTTCATTTGAAGCAGATTACTCTGTTAAAAGCTAAGAAAGATTGGGAAAATTACACTGATAATTCCCATTAACCCTAATTCTCTAACTCATGGTCTGACAAAAAAAATTCAATGAACATTTATAATACTGTTCTTTAAAAGCATCAAATGGTTGCAGAATTTAAAATCTTATGTTAAATTGTAGACTAAGTGGCCTTGTTTAAAACACAAGCATGTTTCTCTGTCCAGGATATTATGGGAAAAGTGCCCACATCTAATTTAATTTGGATGCAGATGAAGAACAAAACTTTTTTTTTTTTTTAATAACAAAACATCAAATAAATTTAAGATGGAATTTTATTACTATTACTGTAGAAATTGTCATGCAACTGCAACGTTTTTATTTCTGGGTTGATTATCAAGCTAAATACGTACAAATAAATACAAATGGTGAAGCAGCACAGTGTACTGAAAGATGAAACCTTCCATATGTCAGTCAAACTTTGCTAATACAAGAGCGCACAGCTTTCAAACAGATTCCTAACTCTCGGTATACTAACTCTCTGCAAATTCAGTAAATATTCATTCTGTGTTGTTGTTTTTCAGGAGATTATTACTGCACTACATCTAGAAGATTCTTTCCTGATTTACCATCAGGCATGTGGAACACTCAATGACTGCTTCGTGGTCAGAGTGCGGCTGGGTGCACCCATTTCTTACTGGTACCACATTGACTGTAAAGAAATACAGCGTTGTGCTAGGGAGCTCTCTGCGGATGTTTTATTAATGGAAGGGGATGACAGTGTTATGGCCAAGGCAGAGACTGGCCCCTTTAAAACCACGTCAGCTGCATTTTCTGAATAATTTAAAGGTGTTTAGGTGGTGCCGAGACGTGAATTATTCTCCTGATTTTCTCAAGTTTCAGGATTCAATAACCCTTCAAATGGTCATGCTTCAAAATTATTTATGAAACTTTTTGTTGTTGAATTTTATTTTTAAGTTAAAGTTAAAGTTGAAGTTAAATTTATCATTTATTTTATTAAAACTTTTTTTAAATTAAAAGATCAAT